>NC_057801.1:769675876-769712904 GCF_018294505.1 Triticum aestivum
CGACGGTGCAGAGGAGAAGAAGCCAGATGAGAAACTGAAAGTTTCGTAAGTGTTGTTTATATAGGAGGGGCCTTTAGTACCGGTTTGTGCCACCAACCGGTACTAAAGGCCAGTTTTGGCCAGCCCAAGCGGCGGGAAGTGACCCCCTTTAGTACCGGGTGGTGGCACAAACCGGTACTAAAGGCCCCCCCTTTAGTACCGGTTTGTGCCACGACCCGTTACTAAAGGGGGTGCGCTGGCACAGGTGCGGTGCGGCAAGTTTAGTCCCACCTCGCTAGCCGAGGGGCGACCACACTGGTTTATAAACCCCCGTGCGGTCGCTCTCTCGAGCTCCTCTCCAAAGCAGGCCTACTGGGCCTACGTGTTCTTTGCTGTCCTGTGGGCCTACTTGGCCTTTGCGGGCCTGCATCCTGGCCCAACAACAGGTTGGGTTTCTAGTCGTATGCAGGCCGCTCTAGCCTAGTAGGCGGGCTTTTTTATATTTTTTTTGCTTTATTTATTTTTGTGTTTTTTTGTGTATTTAGAGTTTCTTTGTGAATATTTTTGCTTTAGGTACAAAAAATTACAAACTTTCTGTTAGTGCCCGTAGTTTTCAAATTTGAATAGTTTAAATTTTGAATTATTTGAAATTAGTGTGAATCACTAGTTTGTGAATAACTTAACTTTAAAAATCAGTAAAGGCATGAAAAAATTTGTTTGCACATAAAATTTCTTCGCGTTTCAAATGCCAAAACACAGAAGAAAGTGGTGATAGTGAAGCCGATCACATCCCAGATCTTTGGGTGTGAAACTTTTTCTTCGCGTGTGTCCCTTTGCGCCGTAACCATGGAAAATCTTCATCATTTAACGGGATGCTTGGGTCAATATTCACTATGAATGGAGCAATTTCATCAAACTTTTCATAATCTTCTGACTTTTCTATCTTGTCATCGACTCCCACGATGTTTCTCTTTCCAGAAAGAACTATGTGCCGCTTTGGCTCATCGTACGATGCATTCGCTTCCTTATCTTTTCTTTTTCTTGGCTTGGTAGACATGTCCTTCACATAGAAAACCTGTGCCACATCATTGGCTAGGACGAATGGTTCGTCTGCATACGCAAGATTGTTGAGATCCACTGTTGTCATTCCGTACTGCGGGTCTTCCGTTACCCCGCCTCGTGTCATATTGACCCATTTGCACCGAAACAAAGGGACCTTTAAACCACGTCGATAGTCAAGTTCCCATATGTCCTATATATAACCATAATATGTTTCCTTTCCCGTCTTGGTTTCTGCATCAAAGCGGACACCACTGTTTTGGTTGGTGCTCTTCTTATCTTGGGCGATTGTGTAAAATGTATTACCATTTATCTCGTACCCTTTGAAAGTCATTATATTCGAAGATGGTAACTGGGACAGCAAGTACAGGTCATCTTCAATAGAGGTGTCATGCATGGTACGTGTCTGCAACCAGCTGGCAAAACTCCTGGTTTGTTCACGTGTAATCCAGTCATCAGACCGCTCCGGGTGTTTGGAGCGTAGCAAATTCTTGTGTTCATCCATATACGGAGCCACCAAGGCAGAATTCTGTAGAACTGTGTAGCGTGCTTCAGTGAGAGAATGTCCGTCCATACATATTATTTGTTCCCCTCCTAGCGTGCCTTTTCCATCCAGTCTACCCTTATGCCGCAATTCAGGAACACCAATTGGCTTAAGGTCAGGAATAAAGTCAATACAAAACTCAATGACCTCCTCATTTTGATGGCCCTTGGAGATGCTTCCTTCTGGCCTAGCACGGTTATGAACATATTTCTTTAAGACTCCCATGAACCTCTCAAAGGGGAACATATTGTGTAGAAATACAGGACCCAAAACGTTAATCTCTTCGCATAGGTGAACTAGGACGTGCGTCATGATGTTGAAGAAGGATGGTGGGAACACCAACTCAAAACTGACAAGACA
The DNA here is from genome assembly GCF_018294505.1 of Triticum aestivum. Classification (NCBI taxonomy): domain Eukaryota; kingdom Viridiplantae; phylum Streptophyta; class Magnoliopsida; order Poales; family Poaceae; genus Triticum; species Triticum aestivum. Next base: position 769,677,819 of record NC_057801.1, read on the forward strand.
TTGCACCAAATCATTCTGTAACCTTGGTATGATTTCTGGATCGATTACCTTCTGAGAGATTGCATTGAGAAATGCACATAGCTTCACAATGGCTAATCGAACGTTTTCCGATAGAAGCCCCCTCAATGAAACCGGAAGCAGTTGCGTCATAATCACGTGGCAGTCATGAGACTTTAGGTTCTGGAACTTTTTCTCTGCCATGTTTATTATTCCCTTTATATTCGACGAGAAGCCAGACGGTACCTTAATACTGAGCAGGCATTCAAAGAAGATTTCCTTCTCTTCTTTGGTAAGAGCGTAGCTTGCATGACCCTGATGTATGCCGTCTTCTCCGTGCATACGTTGCTGGTCCTCCCATGCCTCAGGTGTATCTTTTGTCTTCCCATACACGCCCAAGAAGCCAAGCAGGGTCACGCAAAGATTCTTCGTCACGTGCATCACGTCGATTGCGGAGCGGACCTCTAGGTCTTTCCAATATGGCAGGTCCCAAAATATAGATTTCTTCTTCCACATGGGTGCGCGTCCGTCAGCGTCCTTCAGAACAGGTTGTCCGCCAGGACCCTTTCCAAATATCACCTTCAAATCCTTGACCATATCATGTACATCAGCACTAGTACGGTGGCGAGGCTTCGTCCAGTGATCTGCCTCACCTTTGAAATGCTTGCCTTTTTTTCTTACGGGATGCCTGCTCGGAAGAAATCGACGATGTCCCAGGTACACATTCTTCTTACAACTATTCAAAGATATATCGTCGGTATCATCCAAACAGTGCGTGCATCCGCGGTATCCCTTGTTTGTTTGTCCTGAAAGGTTACTGAGAGCAGGCCAATCATTGACGGTCACAAACAACAACGCCTTTAGGTCAAATTCTTCCCCCATGTGCTCATCCCACGCACGTACACCTGTTCCATTCCACAGTTGTAAGAGTTCTTCAACTAATGGCCTTAGGTACACATCAATGTCGTTGCCGGGTTGCTTAGGACCTTCGATGAGCACTGGCATCATAATGAACTTCCGCTTCATGCACAACCAAGGAGGAAGGTTATACAAACATAGAGTCACAGGCCAGGTGCTATGGTTGCTGCTCTGCTCCCCAAAAGGATTAATGTCATCTGCGCTTAGACCAAACCATATGCTCCTTACATCATCTGCAAACTCCTTCCCATACTTTCTTTCGATTTTTCTCCACTGCGACCCGTCAGCGGGTACTCTCAAATTTCCTTCTTTCTTACGGTCTTCTCTGTGCCATCGCATCGCCTTGGCATGCTCTTTGTTTTGGAACAAACGTTTCAACCGTGGTATTATAGGAGAATACCACATCACCTTGGCAGGAATCTTCTTCGTGGGGCGCTCGCCCTCGACATCACCAGGGTCATCGCGGCTGATCTTATAGCGCAATGCACCACATACCGGGCAAGCGTTCAAATCCTCATACTCACCGCGGTAGAGGATGCAATCATTAGGGCATGCATGTATCTTCTGCACCTCTAACCCTAGAGGGCAGACAGCCTTCTTTGCTTCGTACGTACTCTCGGGCAATTCGTTGTCCTTTGGAAGCATATCCTTTATCATTACCAGCAACTTTCCAAATCCCTTGTCAGATACACCATTCTTTGCCTTCCATTGCAGCAATTCCAGTGTGGTGCCCAGCTTTTTCTTGTCACCTACGCAATTCGGGTACAACAATTTTTTGTGATCCTCTAACATGCGCTGCAACTTCTTCTTCTCCAAATCACTTGCGCAGTTTCTCTTTGCATCGGCAATGGCCCGACCTAGATCATCAACGGGCTCATCTGATGCCTCTTCTTTAGCTTCTTCCCGCATTGTCGGCTCAGCTTCTTCCCGCATTACCGGCTCAGCTTCTTCCCCCATTGTTGTATCATCGTATTCAGGGAACCCATGGCCAGGATAGCTGTCGTCGTCCTCTTCTTCTTCATTGTCTTCCATCATAACCCCTCTTTCTCCGTGCTTGGTCCAAACATTATAGTGGGGCATGAAACCGGACTCAAACAGGTGGACGTGAATGATTCTTGACGTAGAGTAATTGCGACCATTCTTACAGCCAGCACATGGACAAGGCATAAAACCATCCGCCCGCTTGTTTGCCTCAGCCGCAAGCAGAAAAGTATGCACGCCCTCAACGAACTGGGGAGAGCATCGGTCATCGTACATCCATTGCCGGATCATCTTCATTACACAACACCGAATAGACCAAATTAATACAAGTTCATTCATAAAGTTCATACAACACTTAAATGCAACAAACAAATAACTCTCTAGCTAAAACATTTAAATGCAACAACAAATGCGATCAAGATCGCAACTAAGGTAACAATTGATCCAACAGCATAATGATACCAAGCCTCACTATCGATGGCATATTTTCTAATCTTTCTAATCTTCAAGCGCATTTTCTCCATCTTGATCTTGTGATTATCAACGACATCGGCAACATGCAACTCCAATTCCATCTTCTCCCCCTCAATTCTTTTCAATTTTTCTTTCAAGTACTCGTTTTCTCTTTCAACTAAATTTAACCTCTCGACAATAGGGTCGGTTGGAATTTCCGGTTCACATACCTCCTAGATAAAAATATCTATGTCAACTTGATGGGCATAATTTGTCATAAACACGAAATGCAACAAATAGTTTTAAAAGAGAATATACCACATCCGAATCATAACAAGGACGAGGGCCGACGGGGACGGATATCAAAACCATGGCACTATGTATAACAAACAACATACGGGTAAGATAATTATACGAGTAACTATATATCCAAATCACACAAACATCAATTTTTTATATAAAATTTCATGAACAAGAGGCTCACCACAAGGTGGTGCCGGCGATGGGACGATGCGGGCGATCGACGGTGGTTACGACGGAGATTTAGAAGGCACTAAGTAAAACACACCTACATATGCAAACTAAGTGTTATTTTGACCTCAAATTGCATATAAATCAAATACTACCACATATAATTCCTCCCAAATTACTAAAACCCATAATTAATTACTATATAAACCAATGCAAGAGCTAATCTAGCAATGAGAGATGAAAGGACAAAGTTGCTAACCTTGGTGATCATTTGAATGGATGGGGGCCTGCAAATCTTGACAAATTTGGGGCAAATTTTGTGATGAACTCGAGAGGAAGAAGGGAAGAACAGAGGAGAGGGAGAGGGGAAAGGGGGAAGAACAGAGTGCGGGTGGACGAAGGGTTTATATAGGACGACCTTTAGTACTGGTTCGTGCCACGAACCGGTACTAAAGGTGCTGGAAGGGCCCCACTCTGACAACATCCTGCCACCACTTTCTTTAGTACCGGTTTGTGGCACGAACCGGTGCTAAAGGTTCGCCACGAACCGGTACTAAATAGCTCCTCCCGCCTAGCCGTTGGAACCGGCACTAATGGACACATTAGTGCCGGTTCTGTTACAAACCGGGACTAATGTGTCTCACATTTGACCCTTTTTCTACTAGTGGCACTCTTTAATTTGATGCTGTCAATCCACTTGTCACTCCATTCCTGCAGCCACTTTGCCGTTGCGTGTAGCTTCTCATCCACAAATGGGATCCCCCACAGAAGGGACTGAAGTCCACACGCCTCCTCCACTATATCCATAAAGCCGTCCGCCTTAGTCCAGGATTCGAACCTAAACCATTGGCCCACATTTAACTCAGCTTGGAGGTCCAATAGGAGTGGGCAATGGTCGGAGACTACAGTTTCAAGGGCCAAAAGGAAGCAATCTAGGTAGAGAACTTCCTAAGATGTAGTTTTTAATACATGATCAATCTTCTCTAGCGTTGCATGCTCCCGTTCATTCGACCATGTGTAGTGGCGGTCATTGAAATAGATTTCCTTCATTTCCATAGCATATAGCTTTAACCGAAAACGGGGCAATCATTCTTCTGTTTATCACATTGTGGCTTTTGTCGTCCGGGTTGACAAGGAGGTTGAAATAACCGGCTAATGTCCAAGGCCTCGCATGCAAATAACACATGTCCACCAACTTTTGGAGGAACACAATCTTCTCCGCCGTTGGGTTCCATAGACCCCAGTTAGCCACAACTCTACTGTCCCAAAGGGCTTAACAAGTGCGGTAATTGTGTTCTCTATTCGTGTGGGTTAGGTAGGGTTCCACAAGCGGATCCCAAGCTAACATGACACCTCCACGCGTAGCCACAGCCGACAAGCAAAAAAAGCTTCTCGAATCTATTTTCCAAGCATTGCCTTACAAAAGCTCCATCGATATGTTCTCTACCTTAGTTTCCTGGAAACAAACGATCGCCAGTTTAGCCGCTTTTACCACTTGAAACACTGCATTTCTTCTTGCAGGTGCATTCAGCCCACACACATTCCACACTAAGAGCTTGATTGGTTGGGCAACAATTAACAAGGCCCACCGGCTCAACACACCCCCTAGAGGCCTACGGCTCAGCCCCAATCACCGTCGGCAGATCACAAGGGGTAGCACGGGCAGCTCCCACCCGAACAGCGCAAGCACAATAGTAATGTGTGCATCCGACAGTGGGCGCATGAACAACTCTACATTTATGTTCAGCGCCTCCAATGACTTCACCCTCATGGCCACAGTTTCCAAATGATCACCTATTGTTGCTTGGTGGCCTTAAACGCCCATACACACTTAAATATGCTAACGTAATTTAAGTGCCAATCTCATTCATATGCAGCCTTTCATGTTATTAAAACTTATGAGGAAATATGCCCGTGTGTTGCAACGGGAGAAACAAAATAGCTAGCTACATATACATGTTGCGTAGATGATATTGTGCGTGTGGAAGCTCCTGTCACCTCATACTCGTGGTATACCTACCCACTGTTGTCAGTGCGCTTGATGGCCATATCTTTCCTAGACATGATTTTGTCCAGCAGACAAACACCGAACGTCTCAAGATACTAAATTTTCTCTTTATCCTCTCAGTAAAAGAAGTTATTCGTCTCTTTGTTGCTCTCAAGCATCATATTTCCGTTAGTGGCGGGTTTTCATCTCATAGTTTTGGGATGTTTTCCATAAGCCAATGAGAAGCATATCTTTTGGTTGTTGAGTTGTCAACAACTATGTTCAAATCTTCCTTGTCAGGATGCTCTTTCAAGTTCCTTGTGGTAGACATGTTATTTTCTTCTCCATTCAATTGGTTCCAAGTATCTACCTTCCACTCACTTGTTTTGGGAGCATAGTGTTCTTCCTTTCTTTAGAAGTTCTTTCAATCTTCTCATCTTCATGTTGGATCCCTGGTTTCTCTTTTCAATCGGAGTGTTCTCCAAGTTCTCTCTTGTTCCTTGTGGAATTTTCATGTCTTGCAACCTCCAAGGTTCTTTGGTATCTTTACTTTGTCAAAGAAGCAACTATATAGGTAAAAAATATCATCTTTCTCTTCCAGATCTCGGGACGGAAGAGTATAGTGCCCCGATTCTCTGCATACATATCCACACAGACAGATCTAAAGAATAAGCCGTTCATAGTAAGCAAAATGTGGTGTGCTTGATCCAGCTGCATGCATTGCTTCTTCTTATTCCTTTTTCCTTTTTTCTGCGGCATGAGTGCAAGCTGATCGACTTGGATATGAGCTTGGTGATGAGCAATCAGTGTCAAGAGTTGGCATTAACATTGTTTTGCATCAACTGTGTTTCTCTATGTTATATCATAATACAACACTTCGGGTTTTGCCCTCTCTAGTTTGTGAAATTCTTGTATTTCATAAACTAAAATGATCAACTAAGTGCTTATCTGCTAGTCTACTACAAGTTTTGCTATACACTTATACTTCAGTCCACAGTTGGTGTTCCTGAAGTGATAAAATGAATTATCAAAATTTACCAGTCCGTGGCATTCTCCATCTGAATGATATTGGCCTATAAATCTCAGTTTACAAGGATGCAAGCAGTTTTGCCATTATTAATTTTGACTGTCTGTTTGTATTCATTAATGACATACTGCACATACGCTCTGCTAATGCATTGACACTAACCCTTGCAATGCACAAACCACTACAACACTAGTTCAATTCTTTAGTGTCCATTTGTCTCTGAATAATAGCTGCTGACTTTTGTAGTTAGCATCGTTCATTTTGTAGTTGCAAAATTACCCAAGTAGTTCTTTTTTTTAACATGTGAGATGGCCAGAATACAGTATTGCAAGCTATGGAATGGTGCTTACCTCAGCATCTGGAGCATTGAAGACAATCAAGCCATAATAACATTTGTTTGTCTTTGTATCATTTTCTCTTTCTAACTACAAGGAACCATTTAACTTGTCATATCAGTCTCTACCTGTACAACCGATACTAATGCCACTGGTTTTGCTTCCTGATCAGACATGGAAGGCTGCATCAGGAAAACACTGCATTTTCTACTTATGACTGTGCCAACCCCGCTTTACTAAAAGCTAACCCTAATTAATTAGACAACCAGCATACATTATTCTTCTTGCTTGTTTAGTTGTGAATCTTGTGCAGTTTATGCTAGCTTCAGATGTTGATTCTTGTTCTGATAAAATAAATGACAAATGCCCTTATAAAAATGAAGTACATTGGTTTCTTAGGGTTTTTTAGATCTATATATCGGGTTTTTTAGGGGTATCTTTTTTTTAAGAAACACCTATAACTTTATTCATATTCATAACAATTAGAGGTCACTGATTTTGATCTAAGATCCAAGAAAATACACAGAAGTTAGGAGTATAAAAGAGAGGCCTTAGGCTATGTCTCACAACTTGCAAAACGTACATGGGCTAAGTTCAAGTCCGTTCATGGGGGTGGAAGGACTCGTCCGGTTCCTGGAATTCTTCTTGTGAGAGGCGTATTTTTCTGACTTCTTCGCGACCCCCAAAAGGTAAATTGGCTAAGCCCAGCCCAAATCCGTCCATATTGCTTACGCTAAGATCACCGCAACTCCACATATGCTCTCGTGGTCTTATTCCTGAAATCGTGGGACTGGGAAGCTGCGATGGAAACCCTACCGACGACCATGGCGAAGATCGCAACGATGGCAGCACCCCTTCGTGGCCTCCCGGAGGAGATCGTCGTCTGGGAGATCCTCGTCCGCCTGGCCCCCAAGGACCTCCTCCGCTGCCGCGCCGTCTGCCGCGCGTGGCGACGCGTGACCTCCGCCCGCAACTTCCTCCTGGCCCATCACAGCCGCCAGCCCTCCCTCCACCTCCTCTATGGTTACGAATGTGACACTGTCCGCCCCCAGAACATCCTTGCCTTCGACCACCAGGCGGCCACCACCGCCCAGCTCCATACCGCCGCCCGGCTTAAAGAGAACTACAATATAGCGGCCTCCTGCGACGGTATACTTATCCTCTCCGGGGATGGCAAGGCAAGCAGCATCTGTTGTAACCCAGCTACACGTGAACATACACCACTTAGGGCAACGCGGGACTTGAAAATCCTGGGGATGTATCCACATCGCCCTACCGGTGAGTACCGGGTATTGCTGCAGAGGTGGTATATAATGTCATATAAAGGCCAACTTGGTTTCTATGTCCTTGCCTTAGGCACCGAACAGCCACCAAGGTACATCGGAATGCAAGAGACATCATCGGCGTACTTCAGCGCACGTGCCCTTGTGCGTGATAGCCTGCATTGGTATCCAGTGAAGCATCACAGTGAAAATGATCCACTACGGTATCCCACTGAAAGCAAACCCATAATAGTATTCGTAGCTGAGTCGTTTCGGCGGATGCGTGCTCCAATTGTTCCCAGCAACTCATATATCTTTGAGATGGATGACACACTCGGCATCTATACTCATGATGATGACATGGAAATTGTGGATATATGGGTGTTACAAAATTACGAAGGTGAGATTTGGGACTTCAAGTACAAAATCAAATTGCCAATTGCAAAAATCAGGCGGCAGTTTGAAGGTTGTGATGACTATTGGTATTCGGCTGTTGTTCCTGTGGATAGTCGTGTGCTCTTGCTTGTCAGTTTGGATCGATGTGTTAATTATGTTGATAGTGATGGAGAATTGGTTGGCAGTTTCCATCACGGTGGCGGATTCCTTCGAGCGTCTGGATATCGTCTCAAACAAACTCTTGTTTCACCCACCTTTTTTACGCCACTAGAAGGTCAAGTTGTGAACGATTCACCTTTCGTCTAATGGTTGTTCAAAGTGAGGCGGTCCTTCTTAAGTGATCTTGTATTCCCATGAGCTGCAATATATATAATTGGATGTAAGTATGAGCATGTTAGCTTCTTCTTTTTGTGTTGATATATACAATTTATTATCAAAATCCCTGGCCATTAGTATGTGGTTGCATAAAACATATGCTTGTTTCGGTACCTTTCGGGCCAAGTGTCTATTTAGCGTGTTAATGCTAAATTTGTTTAGTCATTTTTTTCTACTATTGAGATCTTTCTCTTTTCATTCCTGGGATGGGGATTTACTTTGGCTATATTTTGTTTAACCGTTTTTCTTACTCGTACTCAATTGAAAGCAATCTATATATGCCTTGTGTCCCTATTCCTTTGAACTGAAGAACTGACTTAACCTTTTATCTAGTAGTATTCTAGTGGTCTTCCTAATAATCAATATTTGAGGGTGTTCCCTGTTTCCAACCTTTGTTTTATATGCCAGAGAAATGACCTTGCTGAGTTTAGAAAGACATTGTACTGACCAATACTCGTTAACTTCTAAAGGTTGAGCCATATATGAATCAATTGCACCATTTGCTGCAGCATTACTTGGAAAATATCTCTTAGCCATTCGCTTCTACCTGCTAAACTATTTTCTGGGTTGCTTAGTGCTTTAAGGGATGTTAGATATTAACATAAGTTTTATTAGAAACAAATCTTCTTGCCGATCAAAAAAAAAAGAAACAAATCTTCTTGTACTTATGGGCTTACAAAATGCTTGTCATTGTCCAGCTCGTACCACACTGTGCTTATGTCTGAATCAGGACACCACCAGGCCAATTGTGTGTGACAACTGACCAAGAGCACTCAGATAATTTGTTACTTCATGTATTGTGTGCCACTGTAGGGTCGTATCTCAGCCCTCCAACACAGGCTGCCAAGTGTCAGTTTGCCGTGGTTGGCATGGTCTTTAAAGCAAGACGGAGAAATACCGATGAGAAAATAGTTCTGCGTGACACTACAGTTACGGAATTTTTATGTGCCGCTGCAAAGTAAGTGGTCGCCTGCTCACATTTAGGCCGCTCAACATCAGTTCGTGGTTTTGTGTGACTGTCATGGCTTTCTGGGTGAGAGGGATTAATAAACTGGACATAACAATATTTGGATTGTCTGCCTGGTTATATTGCAGTCTAAACCTAATACTGATGCAGTATATAATGTAAGCAAGTCTATCATCCAAATTAATGGATCCGGTATGTGTGCTTAACCGTGTGTTGTTCCGTGCTCTGGTACAACACTCGCGGTCACCATGCATGCAATTCATCTTAAATGCATGGTGAAAGAGCGAGCGAATTGAACGGCGGTTAGCGGGGTTCAGTAGTAAGGACAAGGTGATCTAGGATCTCTACTCGCTCCCTTGGGAGTTCGGTGGGACGACTAGGTGCTGAACATAAACTCGAACGTAACGCAACCACGAAGAACCCAACGCAACCCAAGCGGTCTGCATCTCTTGCTTCCTAACTGATGTCCGCCAGGCCGGGGAACTGTCAGAACTCTCGCGCGGCGTCGCTGCTCAATTGGAGGTGCATAGCATCTTCTGGGTGCGGCAAGCCAATCAACTCGGCATTGCCCATTAGTTGTGATGTTCTGATCAACTAATATTGGTTTCAGAGGAATAGGTCCACCATGTAGCGCTCGCCAGCAGAAATTTTATGTGTCCCCAAATTGGGTGGTAGCCTCCTGGCCTCGCAGAAAAAATCCCCTAGTAAAACAAACTGGATTGAGAGGTTTAGGTATAAGAGGCTGGGCCTAGAAGTATTTTATATGGTCTTCTTATAGCTTTGCAACACCGACTACATGGGGTAAGCCCAGACCAAGTCTATCCACCACAGCTCCTCAGATTACTTAGAGAATCTCCAACAGAGGCGCGGTAGCACGGCGCGCTAAAAGAAATTGCAGTGCTGACGCGCTAAAAAAAATTTGCAGCGCCGAAATAGCATTTTTGCGCTTGGAGTGACGAAGAGGTTTTCGAGATGCACAAAAACATGGTGCCCAATGCGGCGCCCCCACCTGCAGCAGCGCGCGCACAATCCGGCGTCCCAAATTTGCAGCCCCATAGCCCACGCGCACACCCGTGTGATAACGTTTTTTGAGCGCGCCCTATTTTACAGCGACTGCTGGAGCGCTGTTTTTGTCTCCGGCGCACAAAAACATTGTTTTTTAGCGCGTGAGGCAGTTTTGGCACGCCTGTTGGAGATGCTATTACGCAAAAGAAAACTCATCTCCGTTCCTGGAATCGTTGGAGGCTGGGACAGAAACCCTAGCGATGAAGACCGTAATGGAAGGAGTGATGCCTTCCCATAGTGGCCTCCTGGGCGAGATTGTCACCTGGGAGATCCTCGTGCGCTTTCACCCCAAAGCCCTTCTCCGTTGTCGCGCTGTCTGCCGCACCTGGAGCCGCGTCACCTCCGCTCGTGACTTCCTCGAGGCCCACCAAGACTGTCAGCCCTCCCTCCACTTCCTCCACGGATCTGGATATGGCAGCGGCATCCGCCACAAATACATTCTCGCCTTTGACAAGGAGGCCGTCACCCCCATACAGCTTCATACCATTGCCCGGCTTGATGAGCCCTTCTATCTTCAGGCCCCCTGCGACGGCCTCCTTGTTGTTGCTAGGTATGGCTTGCCAGCTGGCACTGACTTCATCGGTTGTAACCCAGTCACTCGCCAGCATAGGAGCGGACTTCTACATCGTGGGACTGTAACCACATCGCCCCACCGGCGAGTACCGGTTGTTACTACAATGGAGTAGGTACAATTATTTTCCTGATGGCCCTCGAGTTGGCTTCTACGTCTTTATGTTGGGCTCCGACGAGCCACCAAATTTAAAGTATATCGGTTGGCCAGAGACAGCATCGGCGTACTTCAACATACCTGCTCGAGTGTGTGATAGGCTGCATTGGTACGTCAGGTCGCAAAGCAAAATTGATAGTAGTATTTAACACCATAACCAGTCATTTGAGCGGACATGTGCTCCAACTTTTCCCATTAGTCAACGACGCATCTCAAATATCTTCGAGGCGGATGGCACGCTGGGGTTCCATACCCATAATAGTGCCACATGGAAGAAATTATTGATATATTGGTGTTGCAGAACTGTAAAGACGAGGTTTGGGTGTTAAAGTACCAAATCAAATTGCCGTTTGCAGAAGTAATGGGGCGGTTTGAAGGTTGAGATGGATCATTGTATGTGAACGTTGCTTTGGAGGATGGTCGCATGTTTTTACTGGTTAGTGTGGCGAGTGGGTGTCACATTGACAGTGATGGCAAATTGGTGGACAGTTTTCATGGTGGTGTCGGAAGCCTCTCTGAGTATGGATTTCGGCTCAAACAATCTCTTGTTCCGCACAGTTTCTTTACGGCAGTAGATGGTTCTCCTGTGAACACTTCACCTTTCATCTGATAGATGGTGTCTGAGTGCTAGGTGGTGTTTCTTAACTGGCTATTTGTCGCATCCTCTAGGCTACAATATCTTCGAATTGGATAAAGTATGAGCCGTATGGCTTCTTCTTTTTTACGTTGATGTATATCAAGTTGTGATCCAAAGCTCTGATTTTTTTTTTGTGTTTGCATCATTACATGTTTTCAGTTGCATTATTTAGAATATCTCTTATTACTGCGCTTTACTTATATATGGAATGCTCGATCTTAAGTTTGGGAAGCAAATCTTCTTGTACTACTGGGCACAAGAAATGTTTGTCCCATATTTTGTTCATATATGAAGCGAGCAGGACATCACCAGGTCAATGGCGTGACAAGTCTCCCCCGCCTATCACCCGCCTATAACTAAGCCGCTAAGACTTTTCGGCTCGAGTGAGTGCAACATTAGAGTTCGCTGCATGCATTATGTACCACGTACTGGAGTGTAGTGTACAGACAGTACATAAACCAGCGCAACACAACCACGGCGCCGGTCGGAACCCAACGCAAGCCGAGTGTTCTGCATTCCTTGCTTCGTCTATGATAGCCTCCAGACCAAGGAACAACAAGAACAGTGATGCCGCATCGCAGATAAAAAGGAGGTGCATAGCATCTTCCCAGATGAATAGGTCCACACATGTACGTCACACCTGCATCGCCAGGAGGTGATGCGGTGGACACGTGATGGTGGGACCCCTCGGCCAGTTGGCATGGACCCACCAGTCAGGCAAGGCGGACAATTGGAGCGCAGCTATTTAGCCAGCTGTAGGCCAGTAGGCAGGGCATGCGATGTGTGTGTTGTATCTCTGAACCTCCCACCTAATTTGTACCTCCTCCCTTGGAAAGAACCTTCTCTCCCAAGTCTCGATCTCATAGATACCCCTACACATACGCCCCGCGTCGATACGTTTTCTTCACGTACCAGGCGACTGCAACCCTAGCCGCCGCCAGAGGCCGATCTTCCAACGCCGTTCTCCGGCGGCTCCCCTCCGCTGGCGACCTCGGTCGTCGGTGGTGAGGGGGGTTGCCGGATCCACGCGTGTGGTTCGTTTTTACTCATCCGTAGTTTAGGTTTTTAGGTTGTTCATCGCCTTTGCTTCGGCGGCGACGATGACGACGCTGAATAAATATTTTTTGGATCCTTTCCTGACGAGGCCATCGGTCCTATGGTTGGGGATGGATCTGGAAATCAGTCTGTTCAAGCAAGGATGGCATGGCGACGGCGGTATCCTCGTGGTGGACCTTTGTCCTCGGGCTCCGTCATTGCGACGACGTTTGCTCCAGCGTCGGCGTGGAGCTTGGGAGGTAGTCCAGGAGCGGATGCAGACTGTGGTCTGCATCGACGACATCTGGAAGACCGAACGTGTGCTGGGTTCGTGGTTCGTGGATGGCAGGTGTGGTTTCCTCCTTCGGCGTCTTAGTCGTGGTGGGGTGTGTCGTGGTTCTAAGTCTGACAGTAGAATGGGGGGTAGGTATGGAGAGGCAAGATCCTAGCTATGGAGTAGTTGTACACACGAGTGTTTAACGAGTTCAGGCCCTTCTCGGAGGAAGTAATAACCCTACGTCTCGGAGCCCGGAGGCGGTCGACTGGTTTCTGTGTATATGAGTTACAGGGGTACGAATCCTTTACACTGAGGAGGGGGTGGCTTATATAGAGTTCGCCAGACCCCTCCGGCCCTCAGTTATGTAGGGTTTAAAGTACATTAAGACAGGGGGGTTACTGGTAACGCCCTCATAAAGTGCCATGAAGACTATTAAAGCTACTTAATGTCAGACCGTTGCGTGCTGAGTGACTTTAGGTCTCCTGGTCGTCGAGTGGTTAGTTTCATGGTCGAGTGACTATCTTCATCGTCGAGTGTCCTTGAGTTCGTCGAGTGAAGTCCCTCTTGGTCGACTGGAAGGTAGCTTCTTCTAAGGATGTCCTTTGGTAGGGTATCCTAGATAGGTTCATGACCCTACCCTAGGTACATGACTTCATCATTAGCCCCCGAATGGATCGAGGTTCGAGTGAGGAAGGGGTTGATAATTTTCTCCGACCCATTTCCTGTGCTCTGATTATGTCGTATCCTGGATCAGCGATTTTTCTTTTATGGCGTTGGTATTAACTTTTCTTTAAGTCGCCTTGATCCATTCTTTTCTTCTGTCGAGTGAACTTTTGAACTTAGTGAACTTCCGAGCGACGGATCGCAGGAAATCTATCGTCTGACAGATTGATCTGCCATTAGCGGATTTTGTGGGATCCGAATTTTGGGAAGCGCGCGAAGCGGGGCGGACCGCGGTACTCGGCTGGGATAAGGTGTGGACGCCTCGATTTCTGTGCCGCCTTTTTCGCCACGTATCATGCGTGCGCGACTGTTTCGGGATGTGACAGGACCGCCCGAGCCTACTTGTCAGCCACTCGGAAGCGTCCTTATATAAATCGCCGGGCTAGGATTTTTGAACAGTGCCTTCTCATTCTCCTCCCTGCCCTCTTTGCCCCCGCCCGCTGTGCCTGCTCTCGCCTCCGCCTATCCACTCCTCTCCGCGCTTCGCCGGCGACAATGGTGAAGGAGAAGACAGCGGCCTTGGAGCGCGCGAAGAAGGCGACGGCGACGGGGAAAGCGAAGGGGAGAGCGTCCAGTCGGGGCGGATCTTCATCAAGGTCCCGCCTGCCAAAAGGTTGGGTCCAAGGGGATTGGATCCGTTCGACCATCACCGAGACGGATCTCAATGACCTGGCCAACGAGGGTCTGATCCCCCACGGGTCAGCAAGGCTTCCGGGGACCGAGTGTCAACCGCAGCCGCAGGAGGGTGAGTGTGTTCTCCTTGCCACTCATGTAGACCATGGATTCTCTCTGCCGCCGAGTGTTTTCTTTCGAGGGTTTCTGAACTTCTTTGGGGCGCAACTCCACCATTTCACTCCCAATTCCATTGCCTATCTTGCTGCTTTCGTGTCCATGTGCGAGAACTTCCTGGGTTGTCGACCACACTGGGGTCTCTTTAAGCACATATTCACCTGTCGCTCACAGACGGTGAAAAAGGCGAGTCCGGATGATGAGAGGACTAAGGTTATCCAGATGTGTGGGGGTCTTGGGATTCAGATGAGGAATAAGAGTACTTTCCCGGCCATGACCCTTCCTGAGTCGGTCAGAGGGTGGCAGTCGACTTGGTTCTACTGCCAAGATGAGTCGACGCCGGGGCAGTCGACTGGTCTCCCTCCGTTCTCCATGGACCGAGTGGACAAACCCTCTTCTCTGAAGGTGCTTCCTGAGGAGAAAGCTCAGGTAAAAATGTTGATGGAGCGCGTAGTCCAACTTGTTAGGGATGGAGTGATGGGTATGGATCTTCTGGAGGTCTTCCTTAGACGGCGCATCCAACCGCTTCAGTACCGAGGCCACCCGATGTGGCTGTACTGTAGTATCGAAGACACCACTCGGGTCCATCCAGAAGCGGTCAACGATGCCACACTGGAGAGGTGGGTAGCCGCAATCACAGGGAATAAGGACAACCCTCGAGGGGCTAGGAGGATCCCACCACTCGACTGTACCTATACACCGGACACGGTATGACCACTTATCTCCAATTGTAATATTGCTTTATTCATTCTGCTTTGCTGCGAATTGGTCGATTGATCTTTGTTTTGTTGTCTGACAGGCCACCACCGAGTTATACTCGATGCCCAATGGAGCGCAAACGCTGACTGAGGAGGAGGAAGGAAGTGGGGGCGAAAGCCCGGAGGAGTGGGATTCGGATGCTGACGTCGATGGTGAGGATGATGACTCTGGTGAGGAGGAAGAGGAGGAGGAGGAGGAGGAAGTTGTACCTCCTCGCTCGAAAAGACGCTCGAAGCTTGTCCATGATCCCGCGGCAGAGCGTGGTAAGGGGGTTGCAACCGTCACGCAGTCGTCCAAGCGCCCTCGGACTACTTCTCCGGTGCCGACTGAGAAAGCTCCGAAGCAATCTCGAGTGGCGCCGTCGAAGTCGACGAAGGTCTTGCCGAAGATGAAGATGGTGATCCCCACTATCTCAGGGTAATGGTGTAGCTTGAGTTTGTCTGTTCCACATGAACTTATTCTTGGTCGACTCATGAGCTAATCGACTGACTTCTGGAACTGCAGTGCTGCTACTTCCGATACCTCGGCCAGAGCTGAAGATCAGTAGATGGAGGATGCTGTTACTTCGAAACCTGGTATGACTCTTGTAGTTCTGTCTTCAATCGATTGGATTCTTGTCTCTAATTTTGATTCTTTTTCTGCAGCTTCATCTAACGTCGTTATCAACCATCCCGACAACGACGACGAGAAACCTCCGAGGCAGAGAAGGAACAAGAAAGCGTCTGCTGGCAAGGCGACTCAGGACATGCCAACACCCGAGACATTGGTCGCGGAGGGAGACAATGTCACTCGGCCTACCGTAACCTTTGCAGTGCCGTTGACGAGTGCTCGTCCTTCATCGTCGAGTGCTGCTCAACCCTCGCTTTTCTCAACCTACCACGTCCCAGAAGACCAAGCTAGTGCTCCTAAAGAAGCAATACGCCAAGCGCGGGTCATGATGGAGCAAGTGAAGGCAATTCGAGAAGCCAGCCAGGCAGTCTATGACGCCAGTTCAGCTCTTTAGAGTAATGTTGTCACTGCCTGTTCTGTTAGGATATGATATCTGAAAACTCTTCTTTCTGAAATTCCTAGAGTTTGTCCTACACCCACTGGGTGTGTCGATTGAAATTCCGGGTTAGTGGGGGCTCGCTAAGTGCACCCACTGGGTGTAGTCCCCAAGGCTATGGTGGACTGCTGGCAGTCGACCATAGTCTTTATGTCTTAAGTTTTTTCCTTACTCGACTAGGTCGAATAGATTCATAGACCGGTGGGGGCACGCTGAGTGCACCCACTGGGTGTAGTCCCCGAGACTGTGGTCGACTGCTGGCAATCGACTATAGTCTGAAGAACACCTCCCATTTTTTTTGTTGTTGGTCGACTGGTCGACTCTAACTGATGATACTAGTGGGGGCACGCTGAGTGCACCCACTGGGTGTAGTCCCCGAGACTGTGGTCGAATGTTTGTATTCGGCCGTAGTCTTAGAAACACTATGATTTTTCCTTAGTCACTCGGAAGTGAAGTGAATTGTCTTTGACATCTGTCGATTGGTTCTTCGTAGAAATCTTGCGACCTTGCGGCTCGTTATACTGAGTTGGAGAACAAACACATCCAGCTCGAGCTTGATCTGAAACTGACCCAAGAGAACCTAACGAAGGCGAAGGAGGAAGCTAAAGGTATGTTTGGTGAGGCCTCCGACGACTGCCTTTGTCTCTCGTTTGTTTCAGAGTCTGACCCCACTGTAACTTTGTAGACAAAGTGAGGGATGCCCTGAAGAAGAAAGATCTTGACTTGGCTGAGTTGCAGAAAGCGGCTTTAAAGAAGACCAAGCTCGCAGATGAAAAGCTGGCTTCAGTCACCAAGCTTGAAGAAGAAAACACCAATCTGAAGGTTGCTCTTGATGCTGCCAAAAAGGAGGTCAGTCGACTGAAAAGTGACAAGGTTGCCCTGAATGACAAGGCCAGTGAGTTGGTGGGAAAGAAGAACGATCTGGAGGCTTATCTGGGTGGACTCGCCAAGAAGCTATTCCTCATGCTTGAAGGTAATCTTTTGTATCAAACAGACATTTTAACTCTGATCTCCGACTGTTGTCTTGACTCGGTGGTTGTGCTTGCAGAATTTTGCCAGAACTTTGAAGAGGAGACTGGTCGACTGGAAATAAACCTGGATCCCATCAACTCTCCCGTGAAAGATGAAGTCGCCATGAATGTGCTCCGGCTTGAATCTCGCGTTGCGGCTGTCGTCGACTATCTCGCAAGGCTGAAGGTCGCAACTTCTCGCATCGACACAACACTCTGGCCAAGAGAGACGCTCCAGAACAACCTCGAGTCTCTGATGACTCGACTGAACGAGGTCCCAAGTCGAGTGCAGGAGTGGAAGAAGTCTTCTGCCAGGTGTAGCGTGGATGTTGCTCTGTCTCTGGTCCGCGTTCACTGCAAGGATGCACGAGAGGACAAGCTGGTGGCCCTTACGGTGGCTAACACCAAGAAGCATGATTTCTGATCTTTCATGGAGACCTTCATCGCCGCTGCCACTCGGATTGCAGATGGAATCGACCTGGATGAGTTTGTTGCACCTTCCAGCCCTCCACTGGAGGGGTAAAAAACTTCTGAGCTTGATACTTTAAATTTGCCTCGGTATGCCGAGTGAGTTTTGTAACCGACAAACCTTAACAGGCTTAGCGCCTGAGCACTTTCGGTTCCGTTAGGTGTTATCTGAACTTGGATTCGTCATTGAATATGTTTGCATTTGGTTTCAGGTGTCTTTTGCAGGCTAAAGCGAGACGCTCATTGCAATCGACTTGTTCCCCGATTCACTTAGGCAAGCGCTGGGCTGCAGCTAAGCCCCCGAGTGGGGAGGTCTGCTCTCCACTTGGTAGGATTTTCAAAAACTTAGGCGAGCGCTGGGCTACAGCTAAGCCTCCGAGTGGGAGGTTCCTCTCCACTCGATAGGATTTTCAAAAACTTAGGCGAGCACTTGGCTGCAGGTAAGCCCCCGAGTGGGAGGTTTGCTCTCCACTCGATAGGATTTTCAAAAACTTAGGCGAGCGCTGGGCTGCAGCTAAGCCTCCGAGTGGGAGGTTCGCTCTCCACTCGGTAGGATTTTCAAAAACTTAGGCGAGCACTGGGCTGCAGCTAAGCCCCCGAGTGGGAGGTTTGCTCTCCACTCGGTAGGATTTTCAAAAACTTAGGCGAGCGCTGGACTGCAGCTAAGCCTCCGAGTGGGAGGTTCGCTCTCCACTCGGTAGGATTTTCAAAAACTTAGGCGAGCACTGGGCTGCAGCTAAGCCCCCGAGTGGGAGGTTTGCTCTCCACTCGGTAGGATTTTCAAGGGGTACCTCTGGAAAGGAGGTAGCAGTCGACTTGTACCTCGTCCTCCTCGCAGAGTGCATGTTGTATTTGTGGCGTAGCTCGGAAGGAGAGGGTAGCAGTCGACCTGCACCTCGTCCTCCTCGCAGAGCGCACATTGTATTGGTGGCGTAGCTCGGAACGAGAGGGTAGCAGTCGACCTGCACCTCGTCCTCCTCGCAGAGCGCACGTTGTATTTGTACTTAGGCGAGTGCAATGCTGCAGCTAAGCCTCCGAGTGGAAGGCTGGCTTGCCACTCGGTAGGATTTTGTTTAACTTCGGTGAGTACTTGTACTGCAGCTGAGCCTCCGAGTGGAAGGCTGGCTTACCACTCAGTAGGATTTTCAAAAACGTAGGCGAGTACTTGGACTGCAGCTAAGCCTCCGAGTGGAAGGCTGGCTTACCACTCGGTAGGATTTTGTTTAACTTAGGCGAGTACATGTACTGCAGCTAAGCCTCCGAGTGGAAGGCTGGGTTACCACTCGGTAGGATTTTCAAAAACTTAGGCGAGTACTTGGACTGCAGCTAAGCCTCCGAGTGGAAGGCTGGCTTACCACTCGGTAGGATTTTGTTTAACTTAGGCGAAACGGATTTCGCAGCTAAGCCTTCGAGTGGGAGGCTGGCTCACCACTCGGTTAGGATTTTTTTTTACAGACTTAGGCGAATTAGATTCGCAGCCAAGCCGCCCACTGGGGGATTGTTTTATGTGGACAAAAGTAATAACAATTACTGGGAAAACTATAACGCTCTTGTTTTTGATAAATAAACTACAGACGTACTTTTATTACAACTCATCCGAGTGAATACTTAAGTGTAAAAGGGGCGGAGAAGCTCCGCGTTCCAAGCTCGGGGCTCGTTGATCTGATGCTCGACATTGTAAAGACGATATGCTCCATTGTGGAGAACCTTGGTGATGATGAAGGGTCCTTCCCACGAAGGAGCAAGCTTGTGTGGTTTCTGCTGATCCACTCGGAGGACCAAATCTCCTTCCTGGAAGGCTCGACTCTTCACGTTTTTGGCGTGGAAGCGACGCAAGTCTTGTTAATAAATGGTCGATCGGATCAGAGCCATCTCTCTTTCTTCCTCTAAAAGGTCGACTGCATCCTGCCGTGCTTGTTCTGCTTCAGCTTCGGTGTAGAGCTCGACCCGAGGAGCATTGTGGAGAAGGTCACTCGGCAAGACTGCTTCAGCTCCGTAGACCAAGAAGAACGGAGTTCTTCCAGTCGACCGGTTGGGCGTGGTCCTTAACCCCCAAAGCACCGAGGGAAGTTCGTCGACCCATGCACCAGCCGCATGCTTGAGATCACACATCAAACGGGGTTTCAACCCTTTGAGAATCAAGCCGTTGGCTCGTTCTGCCTGTCCATTCGACTGTCGATGGGCGACTGAAGCATAGTCGACTCGTGTGCCTTGAGACGTGCAGAAAGCTCTGAATTCTTCGGAATCGAAGTTTGACCCATTGTCAGTGATGATGCTGTGCGGGACTCCATATCTGAATATCAATTCTCTGATAAAGCTGACAGCAGTACCGGCATTGAGGTTCTTGATGGGTTTGGCCTCAATCCACTTGATGAACTTGTCGACTGCTACCAGCACATGGGTGAAACCGCTTCTGCCTGTTCTCAAAGGGCCGACCATATCCAACCCCCATACTGCAAAGGGCCAAACAAGTGGTATGGTCTTTAAAGTGGTATGGTCCACTTGACATCCCTCACACTTGTCGACTATCTCCTTTGCCATTTCATTCGCTCTGGGCCAATAAAAACCAGCTCGGTATGCTTTAGCCACGATGGTCCGAGAAGACGCATGATGGCCGCAGGTCCCCGAGTGGATGTCGTTGAGAATCATTCGACCTTCGTCCGGTGTTATGCATTTCTGGCTGACTCCAGTCGCACTTTCTATGTATAACAGACCCCTCATGATGGTGAAGGCTTTGGATCGGCGGACGATCTCCCGAGCCTCTTCTTCATTCTCGGGGAGTTCTTTTCTCAAAATATAGGCGATATAGGGCACTGTCCAATTGGGAGTGATGACAAAAACTTCCATGATCAAGTCGACCACAGCTGGGACCGCGACTTCAGTCGGATCTGTGGCGCTTTTGGGCTGCGGGACTTCTTCAGTGAAAGGATCTTCTTGAACCGATGGTGTGTGAACATGCTCCAAAAACACACCACTCGGAATGGCTTCCCTCTTGGAACCTATCTTCGCCAAGTCATCGGCTGCTTGATTTTTCAGTCGGGGAACGTGATGGAGCTCTAACCCTTCGAATTTCTTTTCGAGCTTCCTCACTGCATTGCAGTATCCAGTCATGGCTGGGCTTCTAACGTCCCACTCCTTCATCACTTGATTGACCACCAAATCTGAGTCGCCATAAACCATAAGGCGACGGACGCCGAGTGAAATGGCCATGCGCAACCCATACAAAAGTGCTTCATATTCTGCTTCATTGTTGGAGGAATCAAAGTGGATATGGAGCACATATCTGAGCTTATCTCCTCGGGGAGAAACCAAAACTACCCCAGCACCAGAACCATTTAACATCTTAGAGCCATCAAAGAACATGGTCCAATGCTTCGAGTGAACTTGAGTCGGCTGCTGCTGTTCAATCCACTCGGCAAGGAAATCTGCTATAGCCTGGGACTTAATGGCTTTCTTTGCCTCAAATTTGATATCAAGGGGAAGGAGTTCAATCGCCCATTTAGCCACTCGACCAGTTGCATCTCTGTTGTGCAGAATCTCTAACAATGGTGCGTCGCTGACGACTGTAATGTCATGATCAGAGAAATAATGAGCAACCTTCTTCATGGTCATGTAGATCCCATATACGAGCTTCTGATAATGAGGATATCTTTGCTTCGATGGGGTCAAAACTTCAGAGAGATAATACACTGGGCGCTAAACTTTGAAGGTTTTACCTTCCTCTTCCCGCTCGACCGTAAGTACTGTACTGATGACTTGTCCTGTGGCTGCAATGTAAAGCAACAGAGGCTCTTTGCTGATTGGAGCAGCAAGCACCGGCTGGATGGAGAGCAGAGCTTTTAGCTCCGCAAATGTTGCATCAGCTTCTGGAGTCCACTCGAACTTGTCTGCTTTCTTCATCAGTCGGTAAAGAGGCAACACCTTTTCACCGAGGCGAGAGATGAATCGACTTAACGCGGCCAAGCATCTAGTAAGCTTCTGGACATCGTGCACACGCACCGGGCGTTTCATTCGTTGTATAGTGCTAACTTTTTCTGGGTTAGCATCGATTCCTCGCTCTGAAACGAGAAAACCGAGTAACTTTCCGCCAGGCACTCCGAATGTGCACTTTGATGGATTGAGCTTGATATCATATCTCCTAAGATTGGCAAATGTTTCAGCTAGGTCAGTCAACAGGTCAGAACCCTTTCGTGACTTGACCACGATATCATCCATGTACACTTCCACATTCCGACTAATTTGAGTGAGTAAACACTTTTGAATCATTCTCATGAACGTGGCTCTGGCATTCTTGAGACCGAATGGCATGGTGATATAGCAGAAGCACCCGAATGGAGTGATGAAAGCTGTTTTGGTTTCGTCAGGTCCATACAGACGGATATGATGATACCCAGAATAGGCGTCTAAAAAAGACAATCTCTCGCACCCCGCAGTCGAGTCGACAATTTGGTCGATGCGAGGGAGAGGAAAATGGTCTTTTGGGTAGGCCCGATTGATATGTTTGAAATCAATGCACATGCGAAGTGAGTTGTCCTTCTTGGGAACCATGACGACATTGGCGAGCCACTCGGAATGGTATATCTCTCGGATAAACTCTGCCGCAAGGAGTCGAGCCACCTCCTCGCCAATGGCTTTTTTCTTCTGAATGGCGGACCATCAAAGATGTTCCTTAACACGTTCCGCTTTTGAGTCGACTCTAAGGCGATGCTCAGCCGGTCCCCTGGAAACACCCGACATGTCAGCTGGCTTCCATGCAAAGATGCCCCAGTTCTCACGGAGGAACTAGGTGAGCGCTTCTTCCTATTTAGAGTCGAGTGTTGTGGAAATATGGGTCGGAGCTGCGTTGGGGTCAGTCGGGTGAATATGAACTGGCTTCGTCTCCCCTGATGACTGGAACGCTGACGCTGTGGCGGGCTTCTTGGCCCGCAGCAAATCACTCGGATCTGCATTTTTCTTGTATTCTTCCAGCTCTACCACTGTTATCTGGGCATCCGCAATCTTCGAGCCTTTATGGAAACACTCTTCTGCCTTCTTCCGGCTGCCAGTGATAGTGATCACGCCCTTGGGGCCAGGCATCTTTAATTTGAGGTACACATAACATGGTTGAGCCATGAAGCGGGTATAGGCCGGTCTTCTCAAAATAGCGTGGTAAGCGCTCTGGAAATCCACGACTTCAAACGTCAGCTTCTCCTTGCGGAAATGCTTCAAGTCGCCGAACACTACATCCAGAGCTATTTGACCGAGTGACTCAGCCTTCTTCCCAGGAATGACTCCGTGAAAACTCATGTTGCTGGAGTTGAGCCTGGACATCGGAATGCCCATTCCCTTGAGCGTCTCTGCATACAGTATATTCAACCCACTGCCTCCATCCATCAATACCTTCGTCAGTCGAGTGCCTTCGACGACTGAGTCGACCACCAGCTCTTGCCTCCCAGGGGTGGCAATGTGAGTGGGGTGATCGGATTGGTCGAACGTAATGGGAGTTTGCGACCATTTCAGATAGCTTGGTGTCGCCGGGGCGACCATATTTACCTCTCGGTTGATCACTTTCAGTCCACTTTTGCTCTCTATGTCAGCAAAAATCATCAGGGTGGAATTGACATGAGGGTACCCTCCATCACTGTCCTCCTTGTCCTCGGCCTTGTCCGACTCCTTCTCTTTGTCCATGGGCTGTTTTCCTTGAAACTGCTGGATTAAGAGCCGGCACTGGCGAGTGGTATGTTTCGGGTAGATGAAGTTACCCTCTTCATCTTTCTTCGTGTGGATGTGACACGGTAGATCCATCACGTCATTTCATTCTTTATCCTTTACCTTCTTGGGGTTCCAAGATCCTTTGGGTTCGCTTTGAATTTGCCCTGAGTCACGGCCAAAGCCTCTCCAGGAGCAGCTGGCTCGGCCTTCCGCTTCTGCTTCCGACTGGGGTTTCCTTTTTCCGACTGACTCGTTATACTTGCCACTCCGGAGCATGTCCTCTTCTTCACCGTTAGAGTATTTGGTGGCAATCTCCATCATTCGACTCAGGGTCATATCTCCAGTTCGACCAAACTTCAGGCTCAACTCTCTGTTCTTGACACCATCCTTGAAGGCGCAGACCGCTTGATGGTCCGACACATTCTCCACAGTATGATGCAAAGTGATCCATCTCTGGATGTAATCTCTCAATGTTTCACTCGACTTTTGTACGCAGACTTGCAGCTCCGTCAATCCGGCCGGTCGCTTGCAAGTTCCCTCGAACGTCCTGACGAACACTCGGGAAAGATCTTCCCAGGTGTAAATGCTGCTAGGAGCTAACTGATTCAACCATGCCTTGGCCGAACCCTCTAGCATGAGTGGCAAATGCTTCACGGCCACCTCATCATTACCACCACCAATCTGTACCGCCACTCGGTAGTCTTCAAGCCAAGTTTCAAGCTTGGACTCTCCGATGAACTTACTTACCCCAGTCGCCAACCTGAAGTTGGGGGGTATCACTGCGGCTCTGATGGCTCTGCTAAAGCATTCTGGACCTGAAACATGGACTCGACTGCTAGTGGGCACATCTCTGTCATGGCCACCTCTATGAGCTCTGTTCCGATTGACCAAACCTTGCACGATGATGGATCTCGCGTCAAAGCCTGGTTCTCTGGGGTCGACCGGAGCTCTCCGCCCAACACTGAGCTGTCGCCTGTCATCTTGCTACCGATGGGCGTTAGATCCACTTCTCGGGGGAGGAGTGGGCACTTGATGCCTATCATCACGATCAAATCGGTCATCATAGTGGTCCCGCCGGCCTTCACGTCCCACGCGCCTCAGAGGTGACCTTGGGCTGTGAGCCGACTGAACAGTATTTGCAGGAATGGATCGACTGTGAATCCTGTTGCGCGACTGTGACACAACTGAATTCTGATCTCCTGCCGCCCGGAGCAAATCTCTGATCGGCATCAAGCCTCTTCCAGCCTCCGACTGAGAGGGCTGAATTGACTCCTCTATACGGGTTGCAGCTGCCAAATTCTGAATTGTGGTTCGATATACCTGAGTCAATTGCGGAAAGAGCTGACGTCGGCTGGAGTCAGGCACTCGTTGACGCGCACGCTCGTCGAGTGCTCGCTGGAGGTTTTCCAGTCGAGTGCGTTCAGCCAAGTTGGCCAAATGCGCCTCTTCCAAAGCACGAGCCTCAGGAGTTTCTCCTGCGATGGGAGTGTGCAGGGCATCCATGTTTCGGCGGCGAAGATCTTCTCTTTGCTGTGAAGTGAGTGGCTCGGGTTGATATTCTTCGTGGGCCTGAGCGGGGTCGCCTCCGTCGTCCATCCCGTCAGTGCGGGGGAAACCGGGAGGGCTACGAGGCCCGTTGACCATCAGGACCTCCGCCGCTCGATCACTGCTATCGCACTCGGATGCAGTCTCCACGGAGCCAGTCGACAGATCGACAGGCCGTAGAGAGATTCGTCGGGCTCAATTGCCGCGACTTGGGTGGTGGCCGATTGGCGAGCCATTGCGTGTCTCACCCATCGCTGAAGTCTCGACCGACCGGAGCGCTTGCGCTGGCGGGAGACGGGGAGGGAGGACGGCACAGGAGTCGACCGGTATGGGGTCGACGGCTGCCGCAGCAGGACGCCGCGGACACACGCCCGAAAGTGTGTCGCCCCGCGGACGGGCAGCGTGTCGATGTGAGTGGTGCCTCCTGGAGCCAAGCGGAGTCGTCGGCGATGAAAGCGAGCGCACCGAGACGGATCTCGCGGCCCTCGATCAGAGCTCCGCCAGAAACCATGATGAAGGCAATCGGACAAATTGCAACTTCTCCAAAAAGTCGCTAAGACACTTGCCCCAAGGTGGGCGCCAACTGTCGTGGTTCTAAGTCTGACAGTAGAATGGGGGGTAGGTATGGAGAGGCAAGATCCTAGCTATGGAGTTGTTGTACACACGAGTGTTTAACGAGTTCAGGCCCTTCTCGGAGGAAGTAATAACCCTACGTCTCGGAGACCGGAGGCGGTTGACTGGTTTCTATGTATATGAGTTACAGGGGTGCGAACCCTTTACACTGAGGAGGGCGGTGGCTTATATAGAGTTCGCCAGACCCCTCCGGCCCTTAGTTATGTAGGGTTTAAAGTACATTAAGACAGGGGGGTTACTGGTAACGCCCTCATAAAGTGCCATGAAGACTATTAAAGCTACTTAATGTCAGACCGTTGCGTGCTGAGTGACTTTAGGTCTCCTGGCCGTCGAGTGGTTAGTTTCATGGTCGGGTGGCTATCTTCATCGTCGAGTGTCCTTGAGTTCATCGAGTGAAGTCCCTCTTGGTCGACTGGAAGGTAGCTTCTTCTAAGGATGTCCTTTGGTAGGGTATCCTAGATAGGTTCATGACCCTACGCTAGGTACATGACTTCATCAGGGTGCCAGATCTGGAGTTTGATGGCGTGTCCGGGGTGTTGCCCCGGTCTGATTCGTTCAACGGCAATGGCTTCACTTTTGGTGAGCCACCTTGGAGGTCCGCAAAGCTGCATATCAGTGATGGAGCCGCGTCGAGCTCGGGTGAGGAGGTGATCCGTCATTCTTTTCTTTGGTGGCTGCTGTGGTGGTGCCAGAGGCAGGTGACGGGCGTTAGTGTCAAGCTCAGAGATGTTCTGCTATCTTTTTAGTTTTGTCATGTCGGTTCTTACGTGACTTGTACTTTGTTCTTTATGATATGATTGAGACACGTATTACCATGAAAAAAAGTCTCGATCTCATCCCCTTCCCCTCTTCGATCCAATTCTGCGATGATGAGTTCGTGACAGTTGGTAATCAGAGCTAAGGTTTGCCCACCCAAAAAAAATTCCCCGTTGCCACTCATCCCTCTCGATCGAGCCGTAACATCCACCGTTGCGGGTGCGTCCTCGCTCCGACGAGATCCGCTCGAAATCCCCAGTGGGGTTGGCCTGATTTCGAGCGTGTGCGACGGCGCCGCCCAGCAAACCCTCGGCTCAAACTCGCCACATCATCACCGCCATGACAGAATTCACGAGAGAGCTCAAGACGATGCTGCAGGCACTCCTGAAGCGCTTCGACGAGACCACGCTTGTGGGCGATAAGCAGCGCGAGGCCCAGATCGCGTTCAACACGCAAGTCTCCGTGGATCTGGCGCACATCCGCAAGCAGCTGGACCTTACCCAAGCAGACATCGACAAGGTGCGGTAGCAGCGCGAGCTACCACCTTCACCATCCGCCGCCAAGCACCATCTTCGCTAGCACGCTATCTATATCAGCGCCATCAAGTTTTGTAACTTGGTTGGTAAGTTTTACTTCCTCTTGCTCAACATGTTGATTGATTCATTCACTCAATGTTGGTCTACACATTATATGTAGCCCGCACGCGTCGTCGTGATGTACCACAGGACAGAGGGACGGTCATTTAAATGCACACACTATTGGATGAAGCTGAAAGGGGAGTATGTGTGAAACGACATGATCCTTTCATGAAAAATTTGTTGGACATCCGAGATCTAGTCGAATTAGAGACATTGTTGTACTAGAGTTAATTTGCATGCTATGTATGGATGATTTGTGCTATTTTCTATTTGAACTTTCATAAATATCAGGCACTTTTCATTAATTTCATCCGGTTAGTTCAAATAAGGTTTGAAATGTATGCAGCTAGCATTGGATAATGCCCCCCATGGGAGTTCGGTGGTAAGGACAAGGTGAAAGAGCGGGCGAATTGAACGGTGGTTAGCGGGATTCAATAGTAAGGACAAGGTGATCTAGGATCTCTACTCGCTCCCTTGGGAGTTCGGTGGGACGACTAGGTGCTGAACATAAACTCGAACGTAACGCAACCACGAAGAACCCAACGCAACCCATGCGGTCTGCATCCCTTGCTTCCTAACTGATGTCCGCCAGGCCGGGGAACTGTCAGAACTCTCGCGCGGCGTCGCTGCTCAATTGGAGGTGCATAGCATCTTCTGGGTGCGGCAAGCCAATTAACTCGGCATTGCCCATTAGTTGTGATGTTCTGATCAACTAATATTGATTTCAGAGGAATAGGTCCACCATGTAGCGCTCGCCAGCAGAAATTTTATGTGTCCCCAAATTGGGTGGTAGCCTCCTGGCCTCGCAAAAAAAATCCCCTAGTAAAACAAACTGGATTGAGAGGTTTAGGTTTAAGGGGCCGGGCCTGGAAGTATTTTATATGGTCTTCTTATAGCTTTGCAACACCTACTACATGGGGTAAGCCCAGACCAAGTCTATCCACCACAGCTCTTCAGATTCCTTAGAGCATCTCCAACAGAGGCGCGGTAGCACGGCACGCTAAAAAAAATTGCAATGCTGACGCGCTAAAAAAATTTGCAGCCCCCGAAATAGCATTTTTGCGCTTGGAGTGACGAAGATGTTCGAGATGCACAAATACATGGTGCCCAATGCGGCGCCCCCACCTGCAGCAGCGCGCGCACAATCCGGCGTCCCAAATTTGCACCCCCATAGCCCACGCGCACACCCGTGTGATAACGTTTTTTGAGCGCGCTCTATTTTACAGCGACTGCTTGAACGCTGTTTTTGTCTCCGGCGCACAAAAACATTGTTTTTTAGCGCATGAGGCACTTTTGGCACGCCTGTTGGAGATGCTATTACGCAAAAGAAAACTCGACTCAGTTCCTGGAATCGTCGGAGGCTGGGACAGAAACCCTAGTGATGAAGACCGTAATGGCAGGAGCGATGCCTTCCCATAGTGGCCTCCTGGGTGAGACTGTCACCTGGGAGATCCTCGTGCGCTTTCACCCCAAAGCCCTTCTCCGTTGTCGCGCTGTCTGCCGCACCTGGAGCCGCGTCACCTCCGCTCGTGACTTCCTCGAGGCCCACCAAGACTGTCAACCCTCCCTCCACTTCCTCCATGGATCTGGATATGGCAGCGGCATCCGCCACAAATACATTCTCGCCTTTGACAAGGAGGCCTTCACCCCCATCCAGCTTCATACCATTGCCCGGCTTGATGAGCCCTTCTATCTTCAGGCCCCCTGCGACGGCCTCCTTGTTGTCGCTAGGTATGGCTTGCCAGCTGGCACTGACTTCATCGGTTGTAACCCAGTCACTCGCCAGCATAGGAGCGGACTTCTACATCGTGGGACTGTAACCACATCGCCCCACCGGCGAGTACCGGTTGTTACTACAATGGAGTAGGTACAATTATTTTCCTGATGGCCCTCGAGTTGGCTTCTACGTCTTTATGTTGGGCTCCGACGAGCCACCAAAGTATATCGGTTGGCCAGAGACAGCATCGGCGTACTTCAACGTACCTGCTCGAGTGTGTGATAGGCTGCATTGGTACGTCAGGTCGCAAAGCAAATTGATAGTAGTATTTAACAGCATAACCAGTCGTTTGAGCGGACATGTGCTCCAACTTTTCCCATTAGTCAACGACGCATCTCAAATATCTTCGAGGCGGATGGCACGCTGGGGTTCCATACCCATAGTAGTGCCATGGAAGAAATTATTGATATATCACTAGTAGAAAATAGGGCATTTGTCCTGGTTCGTAAGGGCCTTTAGTCCCGGTTCTTGAACCGGGACTAAAGAATCGTTACTAATGCCTCCCCCTTTAGTCCCGGTTCTAACACGAACCGGGATAGATGTGCCTCCACATGGTCGGTGTTTCATATATTGTGTTAGCTAGCTAATTAATAGAGAGAAGTGTCCTCTCTTATGTCCGTACTTGGTCGACGCTACGTACTGTACATAAAGAGGCCCTCGACACGCTAGCTAGTAAGAAAATGAATGGAACCATTAATTACAGAAGTTCGTCATGCATACTGAGAGAAGTGATCGATCGACCTCTCCTTCTCCGAGAGATTGGTCGAACAACAAGTTTTCGTATTATCTATCCGGTGCTACTGGCTACATACATATACAATATGTAAGATCTCTTACAATCCCCTAGCAATTGAAATCAACTTCCACATGGTATTCTCCGGCTTTATTGATGACGTGGTCAAGAAAGAATCCCGCCAATTCCTCTTGAATTGCTTTCATTCGATCTTGTTCTAGGAGTTCATCCCGCATCTGCCACGTCTAATTTGAAGAAGGGGGTTAATACATATATGAATGAAACTCAACAAAAATGATGGTGTAATAAAATGAAATTGTGAATATTATTGCTTACGCACTTCATATTATCTTTTAGAGTAGCTCCGCTTATTTTTCAAAGTCACGTTGTAGATGAACTCGCACACGTAGTATCCGCAGAAATCAATCCCGTGTTCTTGCCACAAGCACTTTACGAGTAATAGAGGTCAATCAAACTGATAATGAAGCATTATAAATGGCAATGATGAAAGTACAACTATATAATCAACGGGAGATGTGTGCAACTAGCTAGCTAGTAGTACTTACTTTCGGGTATATATATCGTAGCTCCTTCGGCAGTCCCGGAACTTCTGCGGTGAACTGTTTCCAAATCCTGCAAGACAAAGAAAATAATTATTATTACTTGAGATATCAGGAAATGAACAAAAAGTTGCCGATATGGTGCGATAATGATCAATTGAACTTACTTGTTGAGCAAATTAGTCATGTCCGCATAGGTTTCGGGATCTTTTCGTCTCGAGTCTAAGACGTTTACTACTCCCCGCTCAAGCTTAATCTCCAGAAGAACATAGTGGAATCTGCGCATGCATGCATAACTCATCAATTACATTACTATAACCTCGCCCGAGTAATAAGGGAAACCGAATATGCACACGACAGTAACACTCACTAGAAGTTGTAAGGAAAGAGTATTAAATCTTTGTTTTGATTTTTGATCAACGATTGTAGCAAGTTGGCCTCGGCCTCTTCGGCGTGCTTTGTAACCTGAATTTCATCTATGATATTTGTGTTAATGAACCCAATATCATACATTTCTTATTTTTTGCACTCGACGATCTTCAATTTGCATAATATAGTGAGGATAATTAATTATAAATACATGCAATAAAAGAGCCGAGCTATATATAGAGACTTAATGACAGAAATAGTACTTACAGACAGTAGCAAAAGACCGTTAGTTTATCGAGGGTCTTTTGATTGAAGAACTCGAATAACTCCTCAAATGGAACAGTCAACAGATCAGTTCCAACGAGGTCGTGCTCCTTTTTAATATTCAGATACAAAGCATTCGTCCCGCCAGACTCTCTGCAGGTTTTCATGTACCAATTATGGAATCTTCGCATCATAGTTGTTAGAGATTTTTCATCTTTGAAGAGAGGCTTCCCGTACTCGTATATGTGTTCGTCCACCTTCAAGAAATCAGGAAGTTGATCGTTAGGCAGGTAATCTGCAAGATTGCCATAACGGGCCACCGTCCCCGGAGCATTAGCGACGATGTCGCTGCTAGACACATTGAGGCGGGGGCACGATTGCTTTGCTTGTTCGCCGAGCTGGGCAATTTTTTTCCCAGCTGCTCGTTCTTTTAACCTTTTACCACTGACAGTACTTCCCGACCGCTCCGCTTCGAGATATGTCTGTTCAGTAATGCGCTCATAGTTGGTTCTCGGCGGAGACTTTGGTGGTTTCCTCAGGGCATCGATAGTGCGCTTTGCTTTCATCGGATCTACCTTCTCCTCCGGAGGTGGATGTCTCTTTGCTTTTAACCCTTCAAAGAAGTCGTCTACTTCGGCCTGCACGATCTTCACATTTTCCTCCTTGGTCCTGTCGTACGGTAACTTCTCTAGAGGCTTGAGAGAAGGACCGTATTTGCATTGCCTCCCACCTCTGCTGGCTGTACTGCTAGACACCGGAGCAGACGGAGTGGCTGTGGCGCCTGTCTTCTTTCGTGCTTGCTTCGAGGTGGAGGAGAAGGACTACAACGCACCGGAGCAGCCGGGGCGGCGGCGGTACTCTTCCGCCCTTGCTGGCGAGGCGGAGAAGGAGGAGGCTGCTGGCTGCTCAGGCGCGCCGGCGCAGGCGGGCAAGGAGGCGGAGTGTCGCCATGCGCCGGAGAAGGAGGAGGCTGCTGGCTGCTCGGGCGCGCCGACGCAGGCGGAGAAGGAGGCGGAGTGCCGCCACGCGCCGGAGAAGGAGGTCGAGTGCCCTGATCGTCACTCGCCGGAGGAGGAGGCGGTGGAGGAGGCGGAGTGCCCTGACTCGCCGGAGGAGGCGAAGGAGGCGTCCAGTTCGGAAGCTTGATGAACTCCTTCCGCCATAGGCATGGAGTCTTCAGAGCAGAACCCAGTCGAGTCTCCCCTTCACCGGTAGGGTGGTCAAGCTACAGGTCCTCAAATCCCTCCGTTATTTCGTCCATCGTCACCCTAGCATATCCTTCTGGAATCAGACGACAGTAAAAAGTTGCACCGGGTTCAGAAGGTCGAACTTGGCCGACAGCAGCCTTGACTTTTAAGTTCTGCCATTGCGTCATAAGGTGGCAATTTTGAGCCTCCATGATAAAATCCACGGGGTAGCTAGCAGGAGCCGTCAAGACATGCTCCGGCTGAAGCAGCTCGGTGGAAGCCACGTTGCTTCTCCGCTGAGATGGCGGGGTAGCTTCAGGGGAAGCTTCAGCAGGTCGTTTGCTGCGATCTGCTTCTCGTTCCTCTAGCCCTTGTACCCTTTCGTGTAGCGCCTGCAGTTGGCTCTTCTCCAGTTTCTTCCTCCTCTTGTGGGTTTTGTAACCCCATGCGCCCGGAAAACCAACCTTCCACGGAATTGAGCCTGGCGTGCCTCGTGTTCGTCCAGGGTGCTCAGGATTCCCGAGGGCCATTGTGAGCTTATCCTTCTCCCTGTCTGGAACGAACGTCCCTTGCTGCGCAGCATCGATATAGTGTCGAAGCCTGTTGACTGGTGTTTTCAGTTGCTCGTCCGTCCAACGGCACTTCCCTGATACAGGGTCCAAGGTTCCGCCAGCCCCGAAGAACCAAGTCCGGCAACGGTCTGGCCATCCCATTGTCTCTGGTTCGATTCCTTTATCAAGCAGATCATTCTCAGCCTTGGACCACTTAGGCCGGGCTTTGAGGTAGGAACCTGACCCCGTGCGATGGTGAAATTTCTTCCTCGCAGCATTTTTCTTGTTTGTCGCTGACATCTTCTTACTCTTTTCCGATGTCGTCTGGGCCACAAATGCGGGCTAGTGATCTCTGATCTTCTCATATTTGCCAATGAATTCTGGTGTCTCTTCTTTGTCGACAAACTTTTTCAGCTCTTTCCTCCACCTCCTGAATAGGCCCGCCATCTTCTTAAGAGCACAAGACTTGATTAATTGCTCTTTAACTAGCTTCTCCGGATCCTCCTCTGGCGTTAGGGTGAAATTTGCCTTCAGCTCAGTCCAAAGATCATCTTTCTGCATATCATTGACATAAGACACCTGAGGGTCTTCCTCCTTAGGCTTATACCATTGGTGGATGCTGATCGGGATCTTGTCCCTAACAAGGACCCCGCACTGAGCAGCAAATGTGTTCTTTGTCCGGATGGGTTCAATCGGTTCGCCGTCGTGCGCGATTGCTGTGATCTCAAACATTTCATCCGAGCTCAACTTTTTCTTCGGGCCTCGTCTCCTTACCGAAGTTGTGCTCGATCCGGAGGGCTAAAAAAAAGAAGAAACACGAGAGTTAATTAATATATATACCTGGTCAGACTCGGTTCAGTTACCGGAGCCGTCATCACGATCTCCTTGCACCGTCATTGGGTCACCGGAGCCGTCCTCATGGTCTCCTTCTTGCACCGGCATTGGGTCAAAGGAGCCATCATAATTGCCTGCTTCTTCACCCTGTCCTTCCAGACCATCGGTGTCGTTCAGAAACGATAAGACGGCATCACTTCCATGTGCGATTATCTCCTCCAACATCACTTCTGTTGCTTCGTCTTGGGGGGTGTCCATAGTTTCTACAAATATTTACAACATGGCAATTATTATTCAAACGTGACAGATATGGATATATTAGTGGCAAACGTAGAACTAGCTAGCTAATCACAGTAAGGAATCATGTTCATTAGTGGCCTCAACGCTGCTTCTCTAGGGTTTGGGGTGGCCTCGACAACGCTTCAAGGGTTTGGGGTGGCCTCGACACAACGCTTCAAGGGTTTGGGGTGGCCTCGATGACAATGCTCTTTTAACTTGGTAAATTTGGGTGGCCTCGAGAGAGTTTGTCGGGTAGGGGCGTGGCGGGAGGGGGTAGGAGACCAACATCGTTTTTTCTCTAGGGTTTGGGTGTCCTCGAGAGTTTTGGTCGAGCGAGAGGGCCGAGGGGGGTGCTGTCGTGGTATAAGTTATCACGGTCGAGAGGGGGTATATATATCGACCGCCCCTCATGTCGAAGTTATCCAGGAGGGGTTATATCGACAACGACGCGACATACATATACATGGGAAAATAATATTATTGGGGAGGGGGTATATCGACCCCTCCCTCGTGTTGAAGTTATCGGGAGGGGTATATGGACGATGACAGACCCGAGAAAACATAAGAAAACGAAGAAGAAATAAAAAGAGGAGAAGAAGAAAGGAATAGAGGAGAAGATCTAAGAAAAAAAAGAAGAAGAAAAAAGAGGAGAAGAAGAAAGGAATCTTCTTTTTTCTTCTTCTTATTTATTTCTCCTCTTCTTCCTCTTCTTATTTCCTTTTTTCTCTCATTCTTTTTCTTCTTCCTTCTTAAAAAGTACATGAAGTAGTATTGCTTGTTTTTTTAAATAATGTTCAAATAGAAATTTTAGAAAAAAAGTAAAGGTTTTGCCTAATTCATTGTTCATATGAATATACAAACATTTGCATATTTACAATAATTAATATCACCAAAAAAATCTATGAACAGAAGAAAATACTATTTTTTCTAAAAATCTATCTTTTGCATAAATACATGAACATATATGTACAGAGAACATATATACATACATATATACATTTTTATAAAAATGCAAAAAACAAAAAATCTGAAAAATGGACATATAAACAGATATACACACATACATATAAATATAATCAGGAATAAAACATCTATATATGCAGGGCAGGGGCGGCGGGGCGGCGCGTGGCGCCAGCGCAAGGCAGAGGCGGCGGCGAGGCGGCCGCGAAGGACAGGGGCGCAGGGGCGCGGGACGGGAGGGGCGCGGGAGCAGGCTGTGCTCACAGGGGGCAGCGGCGACGACGAAGGCGAGCAGCCTGATGGCGTCGGTGGCGGCGGCGACGGCGAAGGCGAGCAGCCTGACGGCGTCGGTGGCAGCGGCGACGACAAGAGGGGAGGAAGAAGAGGAGAAATAAGTAAGAAGAGGAAAAAAGAAGAAAAAGAAGAGGAGAAAAACAAAGGAATAGAGGAGAACAAGAAAAAATAGAATATTTTCTATTTTTTTCTTGTTCTCCTCTATTCATTTCTTCTTCTCCTCTTCTTTTTCTTCTTTTTTCTTCTATTTTTTCTTGTTCTCCTCTATTCCTTTCTTTTTCTCCTCTTCTTTTTCTTCTTTTCTCCTCTTC
>NC_057801.1:769713182-769720601 GCF_018294505.1 Triticum aestivum
CTTTCTCTTTCTCCTCTTCTTTTTCTTCTTTTTTCCTCTTCTTACTTATTTCTCCTCTTCTTCCTCCCCTATTCTTCTCCTTTCTTCCTCTTCTTATTTTCCTTTTTCCTCTCATTCTTTTTCTTCGTCTTCCTTTCCTGGCTAGATATATAGATTTTTTCTAAAAATTAAACTAACCTAAAATATACTAAATCAAAGAACATATATAGATAAAACTTTTCTAAAAATCTAACTTTTGCATATATGTATACTTTAAAACATCATTACAATTGAAAAAATACATACATACATACAAAAAACATGTAAAAAATACATACATACATATATGAACAAACATAAAAAAATACATATATCTAAAAAATACATACATACATATATGAATCTAAAAACATATAAAAAATAGCATGTATAAACTCAAAAAATAGCACGGCGCACTACTAGGAAAAGGCCTACTAATGGCGCACCGGTTTTGCCTACTAATGGCGCACTACCGGTGCGCCATTAGTAGCACGCCACTAGAATTTTTTACTAATGGCGCAACACTGGTGCGCCATTCCATTAGTATCTGGTATACTAATGGCGCACCAGGCAGCGCGCCATTAGTATGTAACACCATGCGCCATTAGTATGCCTCCTGGGGGACCATATGTAACTATGTGCTTTGTCATACTAATGGCGCACTCTGCCTTGAGGCGCCATTAGTATCCTTTGGCATACTAATGGCCCACTCTGCCTTGATGCGCCATTAGTATGAATATTTGATTTTTTTTTTGCTTTTCTGATTTTTGCACAGGTTACAAAATAGATTATTATACATAATATAGACAGCAGCACACAGCAACAGCAGATTCATCGAATACAATAGAAGATTAGTCTCCGAATACAATTCATCATATTAATCTCCGAATTCAAAAGACCAAACAAAGATAAAACATTACAAGTCTCAAGACCGCGAGTATCGAGTTTGTCTTCACATTATAAGTTGATATCGATCATCTAAACTACCATCAAATAAAAGAGAGCTGCGGTCATCACGATGAGCATCATCGCGATCAAATTGGTCTTCATCCGGTTCCTCCAACGCTCCCTCCTCTCTCCCGCTAGATAGCGGGCGTATCTAGATTCGGCCTCCGCCCTAGTGGTGTACCCTTTGTAACTGTTACCGCTGAAACGGTGAACCTGTCTCCGACACTCCTCCCAGTCGTCGTAGACTCCGGGAACCTTACCCTTGTACACGACATACGACGACATCTCTATGCACAAGACAAACAACAGACAACAGACAATACATAAGTAATATGTAAGTATGCAACAAAAGGATCGGAAGAGAAAAGCAAGACATTAATAGCACGATTCATGATCCAACTAATAAATAGCATCGATTACATCTATGTTGAATGACTGTCCAAACCAAAGAGACATACGAATTCATTAAAGTTTAATTACAACATGAGCCAATCAATGTTTCAGAACTACACATCACTACTTTCGACTCGACTCATCGGACAGGAGCGTGGATGAAGCCGTCGTCTGTCGTGATGGTCATGAAATCGCGGTCGTTGTCACCCTGCATTTGTAGCGTTCCATCTATCTCATTGTTGGACGGTTGATATCTGAGGTAGAACTGCCCCGAGGTATGAAGGACATCTTGATGGATGATGTCCACAAACTCCGACTGGATGCGAAAGAATTCTTGTCTGAGGTCCGCGTTCTGGGTTGCCGACAACCTCGCGGCCAAATCTTTGAGACTATCTGGTAGCAAAAGTTGATGATGGTCCCTTACGATCGCCCGCATGTGATGGAGGGCGTAGTAGGCATCCTTCTGACCGCCAGGCGGCTGCTTGACGCAGCAGAAATTCGTATTGTGTGAGAAGGTGTGCTTGCCGTACTTACGAACTGCCCTGGTGAAGGTGCCTCCAGATTTGGCGTAGCCGGGGAGAACATCATCAAGAACTTTCTTGACATTTGTGTAGTCTATCTTGGAGTTACGGTTCGGGTCGAAATACGTGGCTATGGAATATTTCGGGCTTAAGAGGATGAGTGTGCAATGTGTGTCACTGCACAGAACACGGAATGTTAGAAAAAAAAGAACGAACAAAATCTAGGAAATCATATGTTACGGGGCGGTTAAGGGATGACTTACTCGGGAAAGTAAGCCACAAGGAAGTTATCCTTATCTGGGTTTGCCAGAATGACGCCTTCGAGGTGTGAACTCGCAACTTGGCGGTCCCCAGCGCTGCTCAAGTGCTTGGCACGCATGTAGAAGGGGTCGACTATCACGATGTCTGGGGTCTTGTCTCTAATGATCCGCATCTCCATACTCAGCGAAAACAGCCGAACGAAGGTGTAGTGCAGTGGATGAAGGTTAAACATAGCAAAGATGTCATCAAACCGCAGGACGATCGTACCCCCGATGTCGCCATCCACAAGGCCCTTGCCCTCTGGCACCTTGGCCACGAAAACCAGGTATGCCACATCATTCTCTCTGAGACGCCGCTTCTCCAAAGAAAGAACACTGTCGTGTAGACTCCGCATAGCACCAGTTGCAGCATTCAGCATATTTGGCGGTAGCATCGCCCTACCCGCCACATGCACCCTCCTTGAGATATCCTTAGGTGAAGGTGGCCCGTCTTGAGCACGGATCGAACTCGGTGCCGGCTGGCTCGCACCGGCGCCCTTGTTAGTCTTTCGCTTCCGTCCCTTCTTCTTGATCTCCAGTAATGGGACCGAGTTCTGCTCATAGACCGCCTTCTTGAGCGTGTTGGGGCTGATAATATTTCGCACCTCAGCTATCTGAGGCTCGGTGAAGGCGGGAGCTGGAGGCGTGTCCTGAGAACTGAACGCCAGACGACGCCTGTTGCAATTGGATTTCTCAGTCGTATCAGCTAGATCGCGGTCGTCTTGGTTGGGTTCTTGAGAAAGAGGCCCGCAGAACTCGTCAGTGTACCCATGTTCGGAAAAGTACTTATCAACTTTGGTAAATGTACCGTCGTCGTTGTCGTCGCCGTCCGGATCATGTGCCATAGGGATGTCCGGATCTTGTGCCATAGGGATGTCCGGCAGGTCCGGTAGTATTGCGGTGTTCTTGCCATTGCTTGGCGCTGGCACGACTGGCGGTCTTGTCTGTGGGGTGGTGTCCCCCGCCCCCAAACGAATCTGGCTCTTCGGCCAAAGAAGGGGCCAGTTTACGCAGGCGTTGAGGGTCATCTCATCTTCTTCATCGGCCCCAGCGGGTCGAATCGGAGGTAACAGCTCATCGCAGCCTGGCAGCACCCGAACCACTTTAACCCTATACACTGTGGGTGGGATCGGATTACCGTGGAACATGGGGTTGCCCGGTTGAATGATTCTGCCCTTGGCGACATCGACCAACTCGACGTTCATGAAGTGCAGAAGAGTGCAAGGAACGTCGGCGGTTCCCTGCAAAAACATGTATAGGGCGTCAGGGATGCCCAGTCAAAGGCAAGGAGATGAAGTCATCGGCTGAGAGGCTTAGTTACCATGATGCCGTCGAGCTCGGCTAATGTCGAGGCACCGCCAATGGCAGGCGTGCAACTGACGGAGGGGGCGCTTGCTGGCGAGGTGCCAGCCGTCGTACACCCGGGTGCATTAAGCTCCAATGCCCGTGCCGGCGCCGGAGACACGAATACCGCCTCCGCCAGAGACACCAATGGCGTCGCCGCCGGAGACACCAATGGTGCCGCCTGCGCGCTGTGCGAGTTGCTGGCCGTGAAGCTGATAACCGGGGGAGGCCCCTGTTGTCCGCCCGCAATCCATGTCGTCAGCCCATGAATCAACGTAGGCACCATGGCGTTGAGCTTCGTTCCCAATTGTTGTTCCACTTGCTCTTGGACAAGCTCCGGAATCCGCGCCACTTGTGCCTTGAGTTCTTCAACCTCTTGCGTTTGGCTTTCCAAGTTGGTCTTTTTCTCCTTCCGCACACCAGCGGTATAGTATGACCCCCATTTTGTGGACAAGCGTTTGCCGGCCACACGACCAGCTGACGTCGGCTTAGTGAGCTTATCCTTGTTTTTCATTACGTTCAACGCCCTATTTAAAGGGGTGTCGAAAGGGGAGCTCTGAGACGACCCCGCGCTACTGCTTTCAGTGTCCTGCGAAAGGAACGTGAACCATTTAGAAATATTGGGGATTAATTAGAGTGCAACCATATGGAGCTAATTATGCGGGGGTGTATTCCTTACCAGAACAAGCTCAAGCACCCTGGTCTTCAGATCCGTGGTAAGCTCCTTTGTTATCGGTTCCTCCTTGTACTGGGCCCTGACATAGTTCCTGGTCTGTTTGTTACCGCTGTATTTCTCGAAGCGGGGCGGTAGGCCTTGCTCGGCACGCTCCGCGTCCTCCTTGTCCCATATAGGCTCCGCCACTCTATAACCCTGGGGCCGATTTGTGTTCCCCTAAGTTCAACTCCCGCATTTCTTTCCCCCACTGACTTGATTCGGAGGTTGCACTGCTCTCGCACTTTATCTTGAACTCCTTGTAGTCATCTTCGCTCATCAAAGGATATTTTGCCTTGATCTTCTCATAACTATCACCTTTATCAATCATTCTCTTCACCATGCTTCTCCAAGTAGACAGGGTCGTGCTCATCTTCGTGAGGGCGACACTGTTCACTTTATTCCCTGAGAGGCGTGTGTTTTCAAATTCGGCGGGGAACTTGTATCGTTCGTGCAGCTTCGTGAAGAGGAGGTTGCGCAAATTCCCTCGGTCCTTATGCCTAAGGTTCTCGGTCTTGATCGAGACGGTGCTCCGGAGAATGCACCTGAGCTGAACCGAGTACCCCTTGACTATATGTTTGGGCTCCGTTGGATTCCCGTCGGAGTCCACTTGAGTGAATTCCTCCTTGAGGGTGCGGAGCGCATTCGGGCGCCGGTCCTTCCTTTGCTTATTTGGTTGGCTGCCATCTGTGTGTGCGCCGCCATCATCAGTGGTGGCATCCTCGGCGGCACCATCAGTGGTGTCATCCCCGACGCCACTAGGGGTTGTGTAATCAGGATCGGTGTCTTCCGTGGCGTCCTCATAGCGGTGAGGTTGTTCCTCAATCTCCTGGGACAGCTCCCAGAATTGCTTGCCGCCCGAACCACCGGCCTCATCGTTGTGGGCCATGTTTCGCTCTAAATAGGAAAAAAGTTTGGTCAAAAAGTTGGTTATTGTCAAGGAACAAGATCATGGTCTCATCATTTAGGGTTTGTCGACACCGAGGCACCCTAAAAGCCTAAGCTGTCATCATTTAGGGTTTGTCGACGATGAGGCACCCTAAAAGCCTAAGCATACATCATTTAGGTTCTCATCGACACCGAGGCATCCGGGGCAGCCAAGTTAAGTTTTCATCATTTAGGGTTTATCGATGCCGAGGCACCCTAGGTTGGGCCTAATCACTTGGCACTAATCACTTCGCCCTATTGCCACCAATGTTGGGTTTATCATCTAGGGTTTATCGATGCTAAGGAGAATTCTAAGTTGGGCCTAATTACTTGGCTCTATTGCCACCTATGGTTTAATGTAGCAAGAATAAAGGGGAAGTTGATCCTACTTAATTAAGTACTAAGATACCCCGGCCCTTGCATTAGTCGCAAGTACCCCATGTGTCCTATTTTTAGCAAAGTCATGCTAAAATTCACGGAAAATTTCAGCATGACCTTTGCTGAAAATAGGACATATGGAGTACCCGAATTTGCCGGAACGGAAGTTAATCAACATTCCGGCAAACTCAAGGGCCTCTCGGGGTACCTGCAAATTCATCACGACACGATGGTCGGAGACAAAACCCAGCAAACTAGCACCACAATGTGCCTCTACTTTCATATGGATGAAAAGGCCACAGACCATATGGTCCTCTGCTTTCATATGGACAAAAATCAGCTCAACTTATGTGAGCTTCCATTCCAGATCTAATAGCAGCAAGTTGTTCACTTGTAGCTGAACTTATGTGAGCTGCCTTCAAGAAAAGAAATCTGCAGTGGCACATCTGCTCTCTGAATACATTGGCAAGAAACAAAACAACACCTATTACCATCCATCCTCTATGGCCGTATCATGCAGTTTAACTAAGCACTAACAGGTAATTATATAACAGAAAACTTGGCGCGTACGTGTCACTTAGCTTGGGCAAGCAACATACCTCGTCCTCTTGGTTAGTCCAAACAAGCTGTATGCCGAGCCTCAACTCACCACCTGCACATTTTACAGCACCCATGAAATGAAAAACTAAACATAATTGTCAACCAACAAAACCAAAACACAAACAGGACTTCAAATTTTCACGACCAGGAAGAAAAATAGGGTTTTCAACTACTATATTCAGTTTCATGGCATCAGTTGAATAGTTGAAAAAGAACAAGCTTCATTTAAATATCTTGCTGCTAACAAACATAACTAATGTCAGTACTCAAAAAATAGAGTGACCACACAGGGAACAAACAAACTATTCACTTTTTATTTCTTCAGAATTGGACCAGACAGAGAACAACTCCTTGGAAGCAACATAGGCAAATTGATCTGATCCTGAGACTCTTAGCTCCTGTACTCACCACCTGTATACCTCTGTGATATTAGTACCAAAGATGGATCAAAAGTTATATTGCAAGCATCAAAGTAAGTCTGAAGCATGCCGTAAACTGTTCACACTAAATAGAGCGGCAACCAAAACTTCGACCGATCGATCTTTCGTAAAAAAGGAATTTGTCCCGATTGCTGCTGTTTGATATTCAACAAAGAAACTCCAAGAACATCCAACTATTTTGTTTAAGTTACTGATGATAGCTGGGTATGTACATACATCTTGGGTGGTGCTCTATATACTTAACTAATATAGCTTCAGCCTGTCAAATCACCCAAAGCACCAGCAGCAACATGAGCAGCAGCACATATACTTAACTAATAAAGAACATTTCCTTACCTAAGCTCTGCTCATTATCCAAAATAATCCTAATTTACTCTCAAATGTACAGCCCTGCATCTCAAAGTGCAGCTTCCTGCCACCCATCATCAGAACTAAAAATGGCATTTACTTTAACTTTGTGGCAGTAGAAATCTGGCCCCTGCAACCTGCTTCAGCATACTAGCTAGTAGAAAAATCCTAATTTGTGATATTACCAGCTACTTGTTGTGTATCTTAAATCATATTTTGTTTCCAGATGTTCTCCTTGATTTTTACAGAAACTTCAGCATGTATATCTTGAGAAACATGTAGTAACAGTCATGCAATCATCATAGCAAAATATTGGCTGCAATCATCATAGCAAACTATTCCCTCGGAAAACTTAAAATCATGCAGCAAGCAAGAAATAACTATCATTATATTCCCACAGTATCGAATCTACATCAAGTACTCATCCACTAAAAAAATCAGGAAAAAAAATTGAACAGAGGATGCAAGAGGAAGGAGGGAGGGGGGATGAG
>NC_057801.1:769721012-769721567 GCF_018294505.1 Triticum aestivum
CGCTTGGGCGGGAGGACGTCGAGGGCACTCGGCTCGGGGACGGCGAGGGAGGCGGCGCTCGGCTCGGGGACGGCGAGGGAGGCGGCGA
This sequence comes from Triticum aestivum, assembly GCF_018294505.1. Lineage (NCBI taxonomy): Eukaryota > Viridiplantae > Streptophyta > Magnoliopsida > Poales > Poaceae > Triticum > Triticum aestivum. The sequence goes on from NC_057801.1 coordinate 769,721,101, forward strand.
GGGACGCGGCGCTCGGCTCAGGGACAGCGAAGGAGGCGAGGGGGCGGCGAGGGGGACGGCGAACACGGGGGGCAGCGGGTGAGATCGATGAGGCAGGGGAAAGATTAGAGAGATTGGGGATTTAGTATGGGGGGAAGCTTTCTAATGGCGCACCACCCTCCCGTGCGCCATAAGTACGACTATTCTAATGGCGCACCAGCGCTCGGTGCGCCATTAGAATTTTGTTTTAATCTAGCCCACTAGCCCTATCTACAACCTAACCCTATCTACAACAGAACCCACCCACTAGTCCGACTGGTCAGCATGCAGCATACACACCAGGAGGTCCTGGGTTCGATTCCTAGGCTCCCCAATATTTTTTTATGCATTTTAAATGCTGTTTTTATATTTATTTGTGCTTAAATATGTTCAAACTTGTTTAAATCATAACAGTAATATTTTTTTATAAAAACAGTAATAATTTTTTT
>NC_057801.1:769721763-769726675 GCF_018294505.1 Triticum aestivum
GGGTTGCGGTGGGTCGTCGGCGGCGGTGGAGCTAGCGGGGGAGGGTGCGGTTGGGATCGAGATGGAGGGGGATCATGATCGAGATGGAGGGGGAATCGAGATCGAGATGGAGGGGGATCAAGATCAAGTGTCCCCATGAATTCAAAAAGTGCCCATGAAATTTAAAAATATTCATGATATCAAAAAGTTCCCATGAAATACAATCAAGAAATGAAGACTACGATTTGAATACAATCGATCTTAGCTAGCTATCTGTTCACAAACTTCTTGCCCTTCTTTTTCGCAAATGGAGTTCTTCTGTGGAACGGACGTCCTTTAGGTAGGGTTGTCCTGCTTCTTCTTGTGGTGTGTGCTGCTACTTCATCGTCGTCGCCATGTTCGATCTTCGAGTCGCCGTACTTGTCGAAGTCTTGCTCATTGGCTACTCCATCCATTCTGATGATCTTCCTTTTACCTCTCCTCACGACAACACGACTGGGCTTTGATGGGTCGGTAATGAAGAAGCATTGGTCCACTTGGGAAGACAGTACCCATGGCTCATTTTTCGCGGTGACGTTTGCGCCCGCGGTCTTGGATTTGGCTTCGGGTATAACCATGGTGGTGAAATACCGGTCTTCTTTTAGGACGCTCTTGGCCCATCTGACACGGAACATCGGGACCTTCTCTCCAGCGTAGCTCAGCTCCCAGATCTCCTCGATCCTTCCGTAGTATCTGTCCTTGTCGTTGCCGGTATAGGATTCCATCGTTACCCCGGAGTTCTGATAACCATCGCTCTTCATGTCCTTGTTCTCGGTGTAGAATGTGTAGCCGTTGATATCGTACGCCTCATAGGTCATCAGGTTGTGCTCGGCTCCCTGTGACAAGGTGAATATGCGTTGTTCTTCCTTGGAAGAATCCTCATGTAAAGGGTACGACAGAAGCTTCTGCTTGAACCAACGCATGAAACATGATTTGTGCTCTTTGATTATATCTCCGTCCATCCTCTGTTGGCCTCGGTCATTGTACGTCTTCTCAATAAAGGTTTTGTGCTCTACCACCCAAGGATCGACCATGTCTATGTGTTGTAGCGCGACTAGGTTTGCTCTTTCAAAGTCGGCGAGTCGACCCTCGAAGTCGACATGCATTTCGCGGCGACCCTCACGGTGACCCCATCTAGCGAGCCTGCCGAGGTGCCTGTTGACGGGCAGACCAACGGGGTTCTCGATGCCTAGATAATTCGTGCAGTAGGAGATGCACTCTTCGGTCAGAAAGCCCCTGGCTATACTTCCCTCTGGACGTGACATGTTTCGAACGTATCCTTTGATGACACCATTCATTCTTTCGAACGGCATCATGCTGTGCAGGAACGTCGGCCCGAGTTGGATGATATCTTCCACGATATGGACTAGCAGATGCACCATAACGTCGAAGAATGCGGGCGGGAAGTACATCTCAAGCTCGCATAGTATCACCACGATCTCTTCCTGTAGCCTTCTGAGTTGCCTCAGGCCAATGGACTTCCGAGAGATGATGTCAAAAAAGTTGCATAGGCCAAATAGCGTTTCACAGACGTGCGCGTCCATGATCCCACGGATTGCAACTGGAAGTATCTGCGTCATCAGCACGTGACAGTCGTGAGACTTCATCCCACTGAACTTCTGCTTCGCTGGGTCTAGGTATCTGCTTATCTTCCCCGCATAACCGTAAGGAAGTTTTACTCCTAGGAGGCAGGTGAAAAACTGATCGATCTCCTCCTGACTTAGAGTGAAGCACGCGGGAGGGTAGTCATTTCCGGTCTTCTTGGCTTTTTGCGACGACTTTCTGTGTCCTGCTTCGCCTCATCATCATCATCATTAGCGTGAAGCTACTGCCTGATGCCCATTGATTTCAAGTCTGCCCTTGCTTTCGGCCCATCTTTGGTCTTCTCTGGCATGTTGAGCAGGGTACCAAGCAGACTCTCGCACACGTTCTTCGTGATATGCATGACATCAAGACTATGTGGCACACGGTGGATCTTCCAGTACGGCAAGTCCCAGAAAACAGACCTCGTTTTCCATACCTTCAGCAGCGGCTCTGGTGCCTTTCGCTTCTTTCCCGGCTCTGGTGCCTTTTGCTTCTTTCCCGGTAGTGGGCAGTCTTTCCAATTTTTCAGCAGCTCGTCTATTTCCTCGCCGCTCCTCGTACACGGGCATTTTCGGGGTTCGGTTTCACCATCGAACAGATCCTTGCGTTTCCTCCACGGGTCATCGTCGCGAAGCCACCTTCGATGTCCCATGAACACGGTTTTCAAAGACCCAGGATCTCTATCTAGCTGGTGATACGTTGTGTCATCCATGCACCTTACGCATCCAGAAAATCCGTGGACTACCTGCCCCGCGAGATATCCGTAACCGAGATAGTCGTGCACCGTCGTGAGCAGTGCGGCTCTCATAGGGAAATATTCTTTCTCTGTGGCGTCCCACGTATTGGCTGGCATTTTCCACAGCGTGTCTAGCTCCTCCTTCAGCAGCCCCAGATACCGAATGATGTCGTTCCCTGGTTGTTTCGGCCTTCAATTAGCATACTCATGTGAATGTACTTCCTCTTCATGCACAACTAGGGGGGAAGGTTGTACATCCACACAAACACAGGCCAGGTGCGATGTGTGCTTCTCTGGCTGCCAAACGGATTGACTCCATCGGTGCTCGCGCCCAGCACAATGTTCCTTGGATCCTTCCCAAATTCTGGGTATTCGAAGTTCAACGCTTGCCACTGGCTCGCATCCTTAGGGTGACTCAGCATCTTGTCTTTTTTATTTATATCCGGATCATTTCCGTCATCTTCCCGCTTCTTCTCCTCCCTATCCGCGTGCCAACGCAGGAGCTTTGTTACCTTAGGGTCCGCGAAATACCGCTACAGATGAGGAGTCATCGGAAAGTACCACACCGATTTTCGAGGAGCTTTCTTCCTCTTCTTGTATCGACTGACGCCGCACACCGGACATATGGTAGACTCCGCGTGCTCGTCCCGATAAATGATGCAATTGTTCATGCACACATGGTATTTCACGTGCGGTAAATCCATAGGACACACGATTTTCTTCGCCTCCTTGAAACTGGTCGGGCACTTGTTCCCCTTGGGAAGAGTTCGTGCCAGAATGACATGTTCTCGTCGAAGCATGCGTCGGTCATTTTGTGTTTTACCTTCATCTCCAGAGCCATGAGCGTTACTTTCAGGCGGGTATCCTCGGGCCTGCATCCTTCATACAATGGAGTAACCGCGTCTATCTCCAATTGATCCAGCTTGGCTTTCTCTCGGGCGGCAGCTCTTGTGTTATCCGTCTGCTTGAGAAGCAGCTCTTGAATATGAGGGTCCTGCACCCAGCCTCCATCGTCGTCTGCTCCGGCATCTTCATCTTCATGATCATGCCCTTCGTCTTGATCTTCCTCATCATCATGTACGGCATCTTCTACATGATGACTGTGTACAGCATCACCGCCGTGATCATGTCCTGGAGATTCTTCATCTTCTCGCCCGCCCTCGCCGCGGTGGTACTTGTCTTGTTGACCTTCCTCATTTCGTGCCCGCCCCCCATGGACGACTTCATAGTCATCTTCATCACCTTGCCACCGATAGCCATCCATGAAACCACGCAAGAGTAGGTGGTCCCGCACCTGCCCGGAATTCGGGTCCGCAATAAGGCTCTTCAGCTTGCATCTTCGACACGGACATCTTATCTCCGTCTCGTTCTTTTGAAGCATCTCGGCCTTAGCGGAGCTCAAAAACCTATTCACGATGCCTTCGGTCATCGTGCGGACCATGGTGGCCTACGGGGTAGAGCAAAACGATATTTTAGAACCAAGAAAAAATTTGGCATGACCTTCCCTAAAAATAGGACCAAAAAGAATGCATAGTGCCAAAATTCTCGCCGAAACAGAAATGAATCAACATTCCGGCAAAATATTGGCAACTATCGCATTTCAAATACCAGTACCTGCAAACACAAACATATATGCAACACCACAAACACATGCAACACCACAAACATACATAGATCTAGCTAGGCCACAAAAAGTGCATGTGCACGTTGTTGGAGCGAGCTAGGGAGAAAAAAAGTAGATCTACATCATGAAGATAGCTTTCCCCTTACTTACCTATCAAAAAAGGTAATTTCACCACTTAATTTTGATGAATCTATGGTGGAAATAATTTGAGGAGGAGGAGGCAGTCGAAAGCTTGGAGAAGGAGGTGGAGGGAATGAAGTGGGGAAAGTGAGTGGGTAGGTATGTGGCTGTCCAAAATATCTTGTTGGGGTCCCAGCTTACTAATGGCGCACCACCAGCAAATACGCCATTAGTAACCTAGATTACTAATGGCGCACCTGCAGGTGGTGCGCCATTAGTAGTTTTGCAGACAAGTAAAAAATATATATATATACTAATGGCGCACTGTGGAAAAGTGCGCCATTAGTAGTTTAAACTTGTAATGGCGCACTGTGACACGGTGCGCCATTAGTAGTTTTGCAAAAAAGTAAAAAAAATATATATATACTAATGGCGCACTGCCTGCCAGGTGCGCCATTACTAGTTAGAACTAGTAATGGCGCACTTCGACACGATGCGCCATTAGTATGTATGGAAAAATGGAAAAAAAATTAGTACTAGTGGCGCACCGAGTGTACGGTTCGCCATTAATGTCTTCCACACTAATGGCGCATCAACAACTGGTGCGCCATTAGTATATAGTAGTGGCGCACTGCTTACCTGGTGCGCTATTAGTATCAATCCTATCTGTAGCCCTTTTCCTGGTAGTGGCGGTGGCGGGGCCGCAGAGGCGCGGTGCTCACAAAGGGAGGAGCGCGCGGCAGGCGGCGTCGGGGTGAGCAGGGGCGCGGGGAGTGGCGCGGCGACGGCGTCGGGGCATGAGCGGCGCGCGGCCGGGCAGGGGCGGCGCG
>NC_057801.1:769727287-769727909 GCF_018294505.1 Triticum aestivum
AAGTGCTACTTATATAGCAAAGCCTTTAGTCCCGGTTGGTGGCACCAACCGGGACTAATGCACCCTTTAGTCCCGGTTGGTGCCACCAACCGGGACCAAAGGCCTTTTTTCAGCAGCCCAAAGAGCGGGAAGCGGCGGCCTTTGGTCCCGGTTGGTGGCACGAACATGGACTAAAGGGGGGGCATTGGTCTCGCTTAGTGCCACGAACCGGTACCGATGCACCCCTTTAGTCCCGGTTGGTGGCACCAACCGGGACCAAAGGCCTTGTGCTGGAACTGGTGCGGCGGGATGTTTAGTCCCACCTCGCTAGTTGAGAACGCCCCGCACCTGTTTATAAGCTCCGCTGCCTCTTCCCACTCAAACTCCTCTGAACTGCAGGCCTATGGGCCTAATCTGACACTGCTTTGCCTGTGGGCCTCCTGGGCCTTCTGCGGGCCTGAATCCTGGCCCAAGGTAGGGTTTCTAGTCGTATTCAGGCCGTGGGGGCCCAGTAGGAGGCACTTTTTTTTGTTTTCTTTACTTATTGTTGTTATTTTTAAATTTTTTTCTAGTTTTTTGTTTTGTTTTCTGCATTATTTATTTTCTTTTTTTTTGCTTTATTTTTAATTCTTTTTTCTTTTAG
>NC_057801.1:769728815-769747690 GCF_018294505.1 Triticum aestivum
GTTTTTTTGTTTTGTTTTCTGCATTATTTATTTTCTTTTGTTGTTTGCTTTAATTTTAATTCTTTTTGCTTTTAGGTCAGCAAAATTATAAACTTTCTGTTAGTGCCATTAGTTTTCAAATTTGAATAGTTAAAATTTGAATTCTTTAAAATTTGTGTGAATCACAAGTTTGTGATTAAGTTTACTAGAAAAATGAACATAGATGCGTCTATAGAGATAATTCAACCTAAATTCTTAATAAATTTCTATGAATTTCAGAGAAATTCACTATGAATTTAGGTCAAATTCCCTGTATAGGGGCATCTATTTTCACTTTGAGAGGAGCTCAACAAGGCAGAGAGGGACGGGCTTATAAACCGGTGTGAGCGCTCTTCGGTTGGCGAGGTGGGACTAAACTCTGAGCGCAACGAGGACCAACCCTTTAGTGCCGGTTTGTGGCACAAACCGGGACTAATGGTCATGGGCCAGGGGCGAGGCGCATTGGACCCGGTTCATGCGTGGAACCGGGACCAAAAGGTCCAGACGAACCGGGACCAATGACCCACGTGGCTGCCCTCTTGAGAGTGTTCTTGGTGAGAACATAGTTGACAAGGAGCAAACCGGGATTAATGGTATTACGAGGGCCGAACCATAAGACATTAAAGCATTTCAAATGAACTCTGAAAAATTTGAAAGTTGGCATGGTATCATAATTTCACCCACATAGCATGTGCATGTACAAAACGGACAATGGTATCATACTCGTCTGTTACAAAGTTGGCATGGTATCATCATAATAGTTGCGGGAGAAAATCTTCACTTTTTCTTCGTTTGTGTCATTTGCTTATTGCGCCGTAACCATGGATAATCTTCATCGTTTATCAGGATGCTGGGGTCAGCCTTGACTTTGAAGGGAGGAATTTCATGAAACTTTTCATAATCTTCAGACATGTCTGTCTTACCCTCCACTCCCATGATGTCCCTTTTTCTTGAAAGAACTATGTGGCGTTTTGGCTCATCGTATGATGTATTTGCTTCCTTATCTTTTCTTTTTCTTGGTCTGGTAGACATGTCCTTCACATACATACCTGTGCCACATCATTGGCTAGGACGAACGGTTCATCAGTGTACCCAAGATTTTTCAGATCCACTGTTGTCATTCCATACTGTGGGTCTACCTGTACCCCGCCTCCTGATAGATTGACCCATTTGCACTTAAACAAAGGGACCTTAAAATCATGTCCGTAGTCAAGTTCCCATATGTCCACTATGTAACCATAATATGTGTCCTTTCCCCTCTCGGTGGCTGCATCAAAGTGGACACCGCTGTTTTGGTTGGTGCTCTTTTGATCTTGGTCAATCGTGTAAAATGTATTCCCATTTATCTCGTATCCTTTCCAAATCGTAACAGTCGAAGATGGTCCCATGGACAACAAGTACAGGTCATCACAAACAGTGTTGTCACCTCTGAGACATGTTTCCAACCAACTGCTGAAAGTCCTGATGTGTTCACATGTAATCTAGTCGTCGCACTGCTCCGGGTGTTTGGAGCGCAGACTGTTCTTGTGTTCATCGACATAAGGGGTCACCAAGGTAGAGTTCTGTAGAACTGTGCAGTGTGCTTGAGACCAAGAATATCCGTCCCTACATATTATTGAGTCCCTTCCAAGCGTGTCTTTTCCAGTCAGTCTCCCCTCATACCGCGATTTAGGGAGACCTATCTTCTTAAGGCCAGGAATGAAGTCAACACAAAACCCGATGACATCCTCTGTTTGATGGCCCATGGAGATGCTTCCTTCTGGCCTAGCGCGGTTACAGACATATTTCTTTAGGACTCCCATGAACCTCTCAAAGGGGAACATATTGTGTAGAAATACGGGCCCCAGAATGACAATCTCGTCGACTAGATGAAGTAGGACGTGCATCATGATATTGAAGAAGGATGGTGGGAACACCAGCTCGAAACTGACAAGACATTGCGCCACATCACTCCTTAGCCTTGGTACGATTTCTGGATTGATCATCTTCTGAGAGATTGCATTGAGGAATGCACATAGCCTCACAATGGCTAATCGGACTTTTTCTGGTAGAAGCCCCCTCAATGCAACCGGAAGCAGTTGCGTCATAATCACGTGGCAGTCATGAGATTTTAGGTTCTGAAACTTTTTCTCAGCCATATTTATTATACCCTTTATATTCGACGAGAAGCCACTCGGGACCTTCATACTAAGCAGGCATTCAAAGAATATTTCCTTCTCTTCTTTGGTAAGAGCGTAGCTGGCAGGACCTTCATACTTCTTCGGAGGCATGCCGTCTTTTTCGTGCAAATGTTGCAGGTCCTCCCGTGCCTCAGGTGTATCTTTTGTCTTCCCATACACACCCAAGAAGCCTAGCAAGTTCACACAAAGGTTCTTTGTCATGTGCATCACGTCGATCGAAGAGCGGACCTCTAGGTCTTTCCAGTAGGGTAGGTCCCAAAATATAGATTTCTTCTTCCACATGGGTGCGTGTCCCCCAGCGTCACTCGGAACAGCTAGTCTGCCGGGACCCTTTCCAAAGATTATGTGTAAATCATTGACCATAGCAAGTACGTGATCACCGGTACGCATGGCGGGCTTCTTCCGGTGATCTGCCTCGCCTTTGAAATGCTTGCCTTTCTTTCAACATTGATGGTTGGTCAAAAGAAATCGACGATGGCCTAGGTACACATTCTTCCTGCAGCTTCCCAGTTATATACTTTCGGTGTCAAGTAAACAGTGCGTGCATGCGTGGTATCCCTTGTTTGTCTGTCCTGAAAGGTTACTGAGAGCTGGCCAATCGTTGATGGTCATGAATAGCAACGTCTGATGTCTACTACACAACCTTCTTCTTGTAGACGTTGTTGGGCCTGCAAGTGCACAGGTTTGTAGGACAGTAGCAAATTTCTCTCAAGTGGATGACCTAAGGTTTATCAATCCGTAGGAGGCGTAGGATGAAGATGGTCTCTCTCAAGCAACCCTGCAACCAAATAACAGAGTCTCTTGTGTCCCCAACACACCCAATACAATGGTAAATTGTATAGGTGCACTAGTTCGGCGAAGAGATGGTGATACAAGTGCAAAATAGATAGTAGATATAGGTTTTTGTAATCTGAAATAATAAAAACAGCAAGGTCACAAGTGGTAAAAGTGAGCGTAAATGGTATTGCAATGATAGGAAACAAGGCCTAGGGTTCATACTTTCGCTAGTGCAAGTTCTCTCAACAATAATAACATAGATAGATCATATAACAAGCCCTCAACATGCAACAAAGAGTCACTCCAAAGCCACTAATAGCGGAGAACAAACGTAGAGATTATGGTAGGGTACGAAACCACCTCAAAGTTATTCTTTTGGATCAATCTATAAAAGAGTTCGTACTAGAATAACACCTTAAGACACAAATCAACCAAAACCCTAATGTCACCTAGATACTCCATTGTCACCTCAAGTATCCGTGGGCATGATTATACGATATGCATCACACAATCTCATATTCATCCAACCAACATAAAAGTACTTCAAAGAGTGCCCCAAAGCTACTACCGGAGAGTCAAGAATGTGTGCCAACCCCTATGCATAGGTTCCCAATGTCACGAAACCCGCAAGTTGATCACCAAAACATACATCAAGTGGATCGCAAGACATACATCAAGTGTTCTCATAAAAGACTCAATCCGATAAGATAACTTCAAAGGGGAAACTCAACTCATCACAAGAGAGTAGAGGGGGAGAAACATCATAAGATCCAACTACAATAGCTAAGCTCGGGATACATCAAGATCGTGTCATAGAGGGAACACGAGAGAGAACACGAGAGAGAGAGAGAGATCAAACACATAGCTACTGGTACATACCCTCAGCCTCGACGGTGAACTACTCCCTCCTCGTCATGGAGAGCGCAGGGATGATGAAGATGGCCACCGGTGATGGGTTCCCCCTCCGGCAGGGTGCCGGAACAGGGTCCCGGTTGGTCTTTCGTGGCTCTAGAGGCTTGCGGCGGTGGAACTCCCGATCTATCTTCTGTTCTGGAAGTTTTAGGGTACAAGAGTATATATGGGTGCAGGGGGTACGTTGGAGGGGCTACGGGGGCCCCACGAGGCAGGGGGCGCGCCCAGGGGGGCGCCCCCCACCCTCGTGGGCAGCCCCTATCTCCCCTGACGTGCACTCCAAGTTCCCTGGGTTGCTTTCCTTCCAAAAATAACTTCTCCAGTTGATTTCGTTCCGTTTTGACTCCGTCTGATATTCCTTTTCCTCGAAACACTGAAATAGGCATAAAACAACAAATCTGGGCTGGGCCTCCGGTTAATAGGTTAGTCCCAAAAATAATATAAAAGTGGATAATAAAGCCCAATATTGCCTAAAACAGTAGATAAAGTAGCACGGAGCAATCAAAAATTATAGATATGTTGGAGACGTATCAAGCATACCCAAGCTTAATTCCTGCTCGTCCTCGAGTAGGTAAATGATAAAAAAGAATTTTTGATGCGGAGTGATACTTTGGCATAATTTCAATGTAAATCTTCTTAATTGTGGTATGAATATTCAGATCCGAAAGATTCAAGACAAAAGTTCATATTGAATAAAAGTAATAATACTTCAAGCATACTAATCAAAGCAATCATGTCTTCTCAAAATAGCATGGTTAAAGAAAGTTATCCCTACAAAATCGTATAGTCCGGCTAAGCTCTATCTTCATCACACAAAGTATTTAATCATGCACAACCCCGATGACGAGCTAAGCAATTGTTTCATACTTTAGTAATCTCAAACTTTTTCAACTTTCACTCAATACATGAGCGTGAGCCATGGACATAGCACTATAGGTGGAATAGAATGGTGGTTGTGGAGAAGACAAAAAAGGAGAAGATAGTCTCACATCAACTAGGCGTATCAATGGGCTATGGAGATGCCCATCAATAGATATCAATGTGAGTGAGTAGGGATTGCCATGCAACGGATGCACTAGAGCTATATGTATATGAAAGCTCAACAAAAGAAACTAAGTGGGTGTGCATCCAACTTGCTTGCTCACGAATACCTAGGGCGTTTTTGAGGAAGCCCGTCATTGGAATATACAAGCCAAGTTCTATAATGAAAAATTCCCACTAGTATATGAAAGTGACAACATATGAGACTCTCTATCATGAAGATCATGAAGCTACTTTGAAGCACAAGTGTGGTAAAAGGATAGTAGCATTGTCCCTTCTCTCTTTTTCTCTCATATTTATGTTATTTTATTTTATTTTGGTGGGCTTCTTTGGCCTCTTTTTTTTATTTGGACTTCTTTGGCCTCTTTTATTTTTCATAAAGTCTGGAGTCTCATCCCGACTTATGGGGGAATCATAGTCTCCATCATCCTTTCCTCACTGGGACAATACTCTAATAATGAGGATCATCACACTTTTATTTTTCTTACAACTCAACAATTACAACTCGATACTTAGAACAAAATATGACTCTATATGAATGCCTCCGGCGGTGTACCGGGATATGCAATGAATCATGAGTGACATGTATGAAAATTATGAAGGGTGGCTTTGCCACAAATACAATGTAAACTACATGTGCATGCAAAAAGCAATATGACAAAAGTAATGTGTGTCATATGAACGGAACGGTGAAAAGTTGCATGGCAATATATCTCGGAATGGCTATGAAAATGCCATAATAGGTAGGTATGGTGGTTGTTTTGAGGACGGTATATGGTGGGTGTATGATACCAGCGAAAAGTGTGTGGTATTAGAGCGGCTAGCAATGGTGGAAGGGTGAGAGTGCGTATAATCCATGGACTCAACATTAATCAAAAGAACTCATGCACTTGTTGCAAAAATTTAGAAGTCGTCAAAAACCAAAGCACTAAACGCATGCTCCTAGGGGGATAGATTGGTAGGAAAAGACCATCGCTCGTCCCCGACTGCCACTCATAAGGAAGACAATCAATAAATAAAATTGTGCTCCGACTTCATCACAAAGCGGTTCACCATACGTGCATGCTACGGGAATCACAAACTTCAATACAAGCATTCTATAAATTCATAATCACCCCAACTAGCATTGCTTTGATATTATAACCTCCATATCTCAAAACAATTATCAAGCATCAAACTTATCTTAGTATTCAACGCACTCAAAATAAAGTTTCACATATCTTGAATACCAAGTATATTATCTTTAAGCAAATTACCATGCTATTAACAACTCTCAAAATAATCTAAGTGAAGCATGAGAGATCAATGGTTTCTTTAAAACAAATCCACCACCGTGCTCTAAAAGATATAAGTGAAGTACTAGAGAAAAAATTATCACGCTCAAAAGATATAAGTGAAGCACTATGAGCAATAACAAAAACTACTCCGAAAGATATAAGTGAAGATCAATGAGTAGTCGAATAATTATGCAACTATGTGAAGACTCTCCCAATTAATAATTTCAGATCTTGATACTTTATTCAAACAGCAAGCAAATCTAAAGAAAACTACATTTCAAGGATAACACAACTCATGTGAAGAAGCAAAAACTTAGGCTCCACCGATACTAACCGATAGTTGTTGAAGAAGAAAGGTGGGATGCCTACCGGTGCATCCCCAAGCTTAGATGCTTGAGACTTCTTGGAATATTATCTTGGGGTGCCTTGGGCATCCCCAATCTTGAACTTTTGTGTCTCCTTAATTCCTCTCATATCATGGTTTCTCTTTTTATCAAAAGCTTCATTCACAACAAACTCAACAAGAACTCGTGAGATAGGTTAGTATAAACCAATGCAAAACCATAACATCTTCTACTGTAAAAAATCACTAACATTATTATTCAACATTGAATACTAAATGTCTCGGCATATTTAATACTCCTATCCTCAAATAGAATCATTAAACAAGCAAACATATGCAAACAATGCAACCATAACAGCAATCTGCCAAAACAGTACAGTCTGTAAAGAATGCAAGAGTAACAATACTTCCCTGACTTCAAAAATTATGAACTAAAATTCACACTATAACAAATTTATCAGAGCTTAATATGCAAAAATATTCAACGTTATACCATTCTCTGACTTCTCTAGGGAATTTTTGCAACAGCGGCAAACTTTCTGTTTTCAAACAGCAACATGTATACTAGCAAAATAAGCATGGCAAAGGCTATCCTTGACTTTTTTATTGAAACTAAAGATGCAAAAAATTATTCTAACTAACAGCAAGAAAAAACTTAAAAAAAATGATGCTCCAAGCAAAACACATATCATGTGGTGAATAAAAATATAGCTCCAAGTAAAGTTACCGATGAACGAAGACGAAATGGGGGATGCCTTCCGGGGCATCCCCAAGCTTAGTTGCATGGTTGTCCTTGAATATTACCTTCAGGTGCCTTGGGCATCCCCAAGCTTAGGCTCTTTCCATTCCTTATTCCATAATCCATCAAATCTTTACCCAAAACTTGAAAACTTCAACCACACAAAACTCAAAACAAAACTCGTAAGCTCCGTTAGTATAAGAAAATAAAACCACCACTTAGGTACTGTAATGAACTCATTATAAATTCATATTGGTGTAATATCTGTAAGATAATGAAGCGTTCCTACTCCCATCGATGGGGAGCCGCAGGTTTATATTGATGTGTGCAGGCACAAATGCCTTGTATTACAAGATAGAGTACAAGAGTTTGAAAAGGATACTCGAAGGGAAGGAGGTTGAGATTACATAAAGTCTAACACCCTCCCTTAATCTCAACTATCCTAAATTAAGATTGCTCTTGAACTCATCAAATGATCGTGTTGGTAGTGCCTTGGTGAAACCATCCGCCACTTGATCCTTGGAAGGAATAAACCGTATCTCAAGTTTCTTTGCTGCAACCCTTTCTCGAACAAAGTGAAAATCAATTTCTATATGCTTTGTTCTTGCATGAAACACCGGATTTGCGGACAAATATGTTGCACCCAAATTATCGCACCATAAACATGAAATCCGATTATTCTTGATTCCCAATTCCTCAAGGAGTGACTCAACCCAAATGACCTCGGCAGTTGCATTAGCCAAGGATTTATCTTCAGCCTCTGTGCTTGAACGTGATATAGTAGCTTGTTTTCTGGCACTCCAAGAAATGAGATTTGACCCAAAGAATATTGCAAAGCCTACAGTTGATCTTCTGTCATCACGACAACTTGCCGAGTCAGCATCAGAGAATGCACTCACAAGAGTAGAATTAGAACATTTGAAATGAAGTCCTATTCCCATAGTATGCTTCACATATCTGACAATTCTCTTGACAGCTGACCAATGTGTAGAAGTAGGTGCATGCAGATATTGGCAAACTTTGTTGACAACAAATGAGATATCTGGACGTGTGAGAGTTAAATATTGCAATGCTCCCATGGCACTCCTATACCTTGTACTTTCTTCCTCTTGAAGTGGCTCTCCATCATATGCTGAGAGTTTTTCTGAAGAAGATAAAGGTGTAGGTACTGGCTTACAATTTTTCATACCCATACGAGACAGAAGTTCAGTGATATATTTCTCTTGCTTTAACATAATGCCATCTTGAGTTTTCTTGACTTCAATACCTAAGAAGAAGTGCAAATCACCTAGGTCCTTCAAAGCAAACTCTGAACTCAGATCATGCAGAAGAGCATTAGTGGCATTTTGTGAAGAACTTGCAACTATGATGTCATCAACATATATAAGCAAGAAAATAACTACTCCTGCGTTGTTATAATAAACAAGGATGTATCAGCCTTTGAAGCAATGAAACCAAGAGATTTTAATTGTAAGCTCAGTCTGGAGTACCATGCTCTGGGTGCTTGTTTCAAGCAATAAAGTGCTTTGTCAAGCTTGCAAACAAAATGTGGGAACTTCTTACTTTCATACCCAAGTGGCTGTCTCATGAACACTTCCTCTCCCAGAACACCATGCAAAAGCGCGTTCTGTACATCTAGCTGTCTTAGGCTCCATCATCTGGACACAGCAATGGCTAGCACAAGTCTGATGGTTGCAGCTTTCACAACAGGACTAAAGGTGTCCTCATAATCAATGCCATAACGTTGCTTGACGCCCTTTGCAACCAAATGTGCCTTATACCTGTCAATGGAGCCATCTGCCTTCTTTTTAATCCCGTATACCCATTTGCAATCAATTATATTTGTGCCTTTCTGACTTGGTACAAGATGCCAGGTCTTGTTTCTCATAAGTGCAGAATATTCCTCATCCATTGCCTTCTTCCACTTAGGATCATCAAGTGCACTACTCACAGTTGTCAGCTCTCCTGAAATACACAACATACCATATCGTATAGTCCCATCTGTTCTTACTTTAGGATTTCGTATACCTTTTTGCAATCTGGTCATAACTCTTGGAGAAGCCACAGATCGGACTGCAGGCGCACTTGTTACAGCGGATCCAGGAGAATCTGGCGCTGATGCAGAAGAATCTATCGCAGCATGCACAGGAGATCCTGTGGCCATCGGTGCGGCCGCAGCTTCCGCAGGCACACGGGGAGTAACCGCGCGGCGCGGCACAGCAGATCCTCTGCCAACCTGCGGCTGCATGCGCACGCGAGACAAGGGGAATCCGGACCCGCTGCTGTCCCCACCGGTTGCTGACGTCCTGACGCGGGAGTGGCCAGCCCGTGCGCCGAAGCTGCTGCTGGTGGGAGCGCGATCCAAGAAGGATTCTGTCGCGCGATCCAAGGACTACGCGCGTGCAGGTGTATCAGCCGCTGCCGGATCGTCCTCGTCATCCGTGCCAGGTTCGTCTCCTTCTTCAGCATGAAATATAGGCTCATTTCAGCTAAATTTTCAAGGTTTTGATCATTTTGAGTGTCGTTTTCAGCAGGGACCTGCACATGCATAAGAGAATTAGCAGTGCTAGTAGGAATATCATCACATTGGTTAGTACAATCATCGCCCCCATGATCAAAAGATCAAAGATGTGTAGGAAGGAGAAGAATTTCTTTTCGGAGGAGCGCACCGGCATCGGGATGAAGTGATGCGAAGGGAAACACAGACTCATCAAACATGACATCTCTAGATATGTAGACCCTACCAGTGGGAACGTCAAGACATTTGACCCCTTTATGCATAGGGCTATAGCCTAAAAAGACACATCTTTTAGAGCGGAAAGCAAGTTTACGTGTGTTGTAGGGTCTGAGATTGGGCCAACATGCACATCCAAAAACACGAAGAGACGCGTAGTCGGGTGTAACACCAAGGAGACGTGTAATGGGTGTTTCAAGTTTGATAACTTTGCTTGGAAGCAAGTTGATAACGTATGTGGCCGTTAAGAAGGGTTCATCCCAAAACTTAAGTGGCATGGATGCATTTGCTAGCAGTGCTAATCCCATATCCACTATGTGACGATGTTTCCTCTCAGCAGAGCCATTCTGTTGATGGGCATGAGGACAAGAAACATGGTGAGAGATTCCAAGTTTTTGGAAGAAAGAATTCAATTTTTCATACTCACCACCCGAGTCAGTTTGCATAGCAATAATTTTGGAGTTTAGTTTGCATTCAACAAGATTTTGAAAATTGATAAAGACTTGGAATACATCAGATCTTTTTTTCAATAAGTAAATCCAAGTAAATTTACTATAATCATCAATGAAGCTTACATAGTAGGAAAATCTACCAACTGACGTAGGGGCCGGTCCCCATACGTCTGAGAATATGAGTTGTAGTGGAGAAGTAGATGCACTAACAGAAATAGGGTAAGGCAATTGATGACTTTTAGCTTGTTGACATGGATCACAAACTGACTCAACACTAGGCTCATAAGAGAGTTTATTTTTGCTAAGAATATATTTAACTATGACTGAAGATGGGTGACCCAAACGACTGTGCCACCTCGATGACGAAGGCTTGGTGACAATATTTGCTTGTTTATCTGACCACGAAGATGATGACAATATGAGTGGGTAGAGACCTCCGACGCACCGGCCTCTAAGAATGATTCTCCTTGTTGCCAAGTCCTTGACCAAGAAAAAATAAGGATAGAATTCTATGAGAACATTGTTACCAAGAGTGAAACGATGGACGAAAACAAGATTTTTGGAAGTTTCTGGAACATGCAAGACATCTTTTAAGTGCAAATTTTTCATGGGGTTTTTAACGATTGAACTACCAATATGCGTAATATTCATACCAGAACCGCTTGCCGTGCGGATTTGATCACCTCCATTGTACTTCTCCCGCATCGTCAACTTGTCGAGTTCACCTGTGATGTGATTGGTTGCTGCACTATCAGCATACCAATTTGTGTCCACACCATAGGAGACTGCATGCGCCTCCTTTTCTTCTTGATCATTCTCTTCATAGCGTAACCAGCATACATGTGCACCTCCTGGATGGTGCTTGAGGCATATCTGACACTCTGGGAAGTCATGCTGCTCACGCACCTGCTGTTGTTGCTGTTGCCGAGGACGTCCTCTGAAACCGCCGCTGCCATTAGAGGGAGAGGGCTGGCGGTCACCGCGGTCACCATTGCGGCCGCGCCCCCTTCCTCCTCACCCGCGATAGGATCTGCCGCGGGATGAGCCATGACCTCTGTAGACTGCATTGGCGGATGTATGAAACCCGCCTGAGGAAGAGTCGCCCAACATCTCCATCCTTTGATCAAAGGCAGAGATCTGGGCAAAAAGATCATCGGCGGTGATGCTGTTCTTGACAGCGCCGATTGCCGCCACCACGGAGTCGTAGTCGCGGTCCAGACCCGCAAGTATGTAGTCCACCATCTCCGGATCAGAGACGGGACGACCAGCAGCAGCTAGTTCATCCCCAAGACTCTTCATCTTCGCCATGTATGCTGAACTTGACATGGTGCCTTTCTTGGTGTTGGTGATCGCAATCCTCAGATTGGTAATCCGAGACTGCAATTGTGAGGCGAAGAGGTTGTTGATTGTTGTCCATAGATCGAAGGTGGAGTCCCTCCCGACGACCTGGGAAAGGATCTCAGGAGACATGGAGTTGAGCAGATATGACAGAACCTGTTGATCTTTGGCGATCCAAGGTCCATACAGAGGGTTTGGCTCTTGGGCCGTAGTTTTGTCCGCCTTTGTGACCTCCACCATCTTGGGCAGAGCGGCATCGGAGTTGTCGAGCAGCCCGGTGACCTGCGCACCTCGCAGGGCTGGGAGAACTTGCGTCTTCCAGAGGATGAAGTTCCCTCTCGCAAGTTTCTCTGACGGAGGCGAACCAAGGTTCAGGGCGACGCCGGCTGAGGAAGCCATGACGGCGATCGCGGATATGATCTAGGGTTTTGTTTTCTGGTTTGTGGCTAGATGTATGGAAGAGGGCTCTGATGACCATGTAAGATGATGAAGCATTCCTACTCCCATCGATGGGGAGCCGCAGGTTTATATTGATGTGTGCAGGCACAATGCCTTGGGTTACAAGATAGAGTACAAGAGTTTGAAAAGGATACTAGAAGGGAAGGAGGTTGAGATTACATAAACTCTAACAATATCTACTGTATTCTAACATCTCTATCGTTCATACCACTTAATACTAGCCATAGATGCATCAAAATAAGCAAACAACACAATGAAAACAGAATCTGTCAAAAACAGAACAGTCTGTAGTAATCTGTATCAAACTTATACTTATGGAACCCCACAAATTATGAAATAAATTGCAGGACCTTAGCAATTTGTATATTAATCATCTGCAAAAACAATCAACCTAAAAGCACTCTCCAGTAAAAACTGGCAGCTAATCTCGTGAGCGCTAAAGTTTCTGTTTTCTACAGCAAGATCATATAAACTTCACCCAAGTCTTCCCAAAGGTTCTACTTGGCACTTTATTGAAACAAAAGCTATAAATCATGATTACTACAGTAGCATAATCATGTGGACACACAAAAACAGTAATGATAAATATTGGGTTGTCTCCCAAGAAGCGCTTTTCTTTAATGCCTTTCTAGCTAGGCATGATGATGACAATGATGCTCACATAAAAGATAAGAATTGAAACATAACGGGAGCATCATGAAGCATATGACTAGCACATTTTAAGCCTAACCCACTTCCTATGCATAGGGATTTTGTGAGCAAACAACTTATGGGAACAATAATCAACTAGCATAGGATGGCACAACAAGCATAACTTCAAGATTTTAAGCACATAGAGAGGAAACTTGACATTATTGCAATTCCTACAAGCATATGCTCCTCCCTCATAATAATTTTCAGTAGCATCATGAATGAATTCAAAAATATAACCAGCACCTAAAGCATTCTTTTCATGATCTACAAGCATAGAAAATTTACTATTCTCAATATAAGCAAATTTCTTCTCATGAATAGTAGTGGGAGCAAACTCAACAAAATAACTATCATGTGATTGAAAATAAAGATCAAGATGACACGTTTCATGATTATCATTATTCTTTAAAGCATACGTGTCATCACAATAATCATCATAGATAGGAGGCATGCTTTCATCATAGTAAATTTGTTCATCAAAGCTTGGGGGACAAAAAATATCATCTCCATCAAACATAGCTTCCCCAAGCTTGTGGCTTTGCATATCATTAGCATCATGGATATTCAAGGAATTCATACTAACAACATTGCAATCATGCTCATCATTCACATATTTCATGCCGAGTATTCTATGTAGTTCTTCTTCTAGCACTTGAGTACAATTTTCCTTCCCATCATACTCACGAAATATATTAAAAAGACGAAGCGTATGAGACAAACTTAACTCCATTTTTTTGTAGTTTTCTTTAATAAACTAAACTAGTGCTAAAACAAGAAACAAAAAGATTCGATTGCAAGATCTAAAGATATACCTTCAAGTGCTAAACTCCCCGGCAACGGCGCCAGAAAAGAGCTTGATGTCTACTACACAACCTTCTTCTTGTAGACGTTGTTGGGCCTGCAAGTGCACAGGTTTGTAGGACAGTAGCAAATTTCCCTCAAGTGGATGACCTAAGGTTTATCAATCCGTAGGAGGCGTAGGATGAAGATGGTCTCTCTCAAGCAACCCTGCAACCAAATAACAAAAAGTCTCTTGTGTCCCCAACACATCCAATACAATGGTAAATTGTATAGGTGCACTAGTTCGGCGAAGAGATGGTGATACAAGTGCAAAATAGATAGTAGATATAGGTTTTTGTAATCTGAAATAATCAAAACAGCAAGGTAACAAGTGGTAAAAGTGAGCGTAAATGGTATTGCAATAATAGGAAACAAGGCCTAGGGTTCATACTTTCACTAGTGCAAGTTCTCTCAACAATAATAACATTGATAGATCATATAACAAGCCCTCAACATGCAACAAAGAGTCACTCCAAAGCCACTAATAGCGGAGAACAAACGTAGAGATTATGGTAGGGTACGAGACCACCTCAAAGTTATTCTTTCGGATCAATCTATAAAAGAGTTCGTACTAGAATAACACCTTAAGACACAAATCAACCAAAACCCTAATGTCACCTAGATACTCCATTGTCACCTCAAGTATCTGTGGGCATGATTATACGATATGCATCACACAATCTCAGATTCATCCAACCAACATAAAAGGACTTCAAAGAGTGCCCCAAAGCTACTACCGGAAAGTCAAGAACGTGTGCCAACCCCTATGCATTGGTTGCCAATGTCACGAAACACGCAAGTTGATCACCAAAACATACATCAAGTGGATCACAAGACATACATCAAGTGTTCTCATAAAAGACTCAATCCGATAAGATAACTTCAAAGGGGAAACTCAACTCATCACAAGAGAGTAGAGGGGGAGAAACATCATAAGATGCAACTACGATAGCAAAGATCGAGATACATCAAGATTGTGTTATAGAGGGAACACAAGAGAGAACACGAGAGAGAGAGATCAAACACATAGCTACTGGTACATACCCTCAGCCTCGAGGGTGAACTACTCCCTCCTCGTCATGGAGAGCGCCAGGATGATGAAGATGGCCACCGGTGATGGGTTCCCCCTCCAGCAGGGTGCGGGAATAGGGTCCCGGTTGGTTTTTCGTGGCTCTAGAGGCTTGCGGCGGAGGAACTCCCAATCTATCTTCTGTGCTAGAAGTTTTAGGGGTACAAGAGTATATATGGGTGCAGGGGGTACGTCGGAGGGGCTACGGGCGGCACCCCCCACCCTCGTGGGCAGCCCGTATCTCCCCTGACGTGCACTCCAAGTTCACTGGGTTGCTTTCCTTCCAAAAATAACTTCTCCAGTTGATTTCGTTCCGTTTTGACTCCGTGTGATATTCCTTTTCCTCGAAACACTGAAATAGGCATAAAACAACAAATCTGGGCTGGGCCTCCGGTTAATAGGTTAGTCCCAAAAATAATATAAAAGTGGATAATAAAGCCCAATATTGCCTAAAACAGTAGATAAAGTAGCATGGAGCAATCAAAAATTATAGATACGTTGGAGACGTAACAACGCCTTTAGGTCTAATTCCTCATGTTTGTGCTCATCCCACGTACGTACACCGTTTCCATTCCACAGCTGTAAAAGTTCTTCAACTAATGGCCTTAGGTACACATCAATGTCGTTGCCGGGTTGCTTAGGGCCTTGGATGAGAACTGGCATCATAATGAACTTCCGCTTCATGCACATCCAAGGAGGAAGGTTATACATGCATAGAGTCATGGGCCTGGTGTTGTGATTGCTGCTCTGCTCCCCGAAAGGATTAATGCCATCCGCGCTTAAAGCAAACCATACATTTGTTGGGTCACGTGCAAAATCATCCCAGTACTTTCTCTCGATTTTTCTCCACTGCGACCCGTCAGCGGGTGCTCTCAACTTCCCGTCTTTCTTACGGTCCTAACTGTGCCATCGCATCAACTTGGCATGCTCTCCGTTTCTGAACAGACGTTTGAACCGTGGTATTATAGGAGCATACCACATCACCTTCGCAGGAACCCTCTCCCTAGGGGGCTCGCCGTCAACATCACTAGGGTCATCTCGTCTGATCTTATACCGTAATGCACCGCATACCGGGCATGCGTTCAGATCCTTGTACGCACCATGGTAGAGGATGCAGTTATTAGGTCATGCATGGATCTTCTGCACCTCCAATCCTAGAGGGCATACGACCTTCTTTGCTGCGTAGGGCAATTCGTTATCCTTTAGAAACTTCTTCTTCAATATTTTCAGTAGCTTCTCAAATCCTTTGTCTGGCACAGCATTCTCTGCCTTCCACTGCAGCAATTCCAGTACGGTACCGAGCTTTGTGTTGCCATATGAATTGGGGTACAACCCTTTTTTATGATCCTCTAACATGTGATCGAACATCAGCTTCTCCTTTTGACTTTCAAATTGCGTCCTTGCATCGACAATGACCCGGCGGCGATCATCATCACCGGGCACATCGTCTGGTTCCTCTTGATCTTTAGCAGCTTCGCCCGTTGCAGCATCATCGTGC
Source organism: Triticum aestivum (assembly GCF_018294505.1). NCBI lineage: Eukaryota > Viridiplantae > Streptophyta > Magnoliopsida > Poales > Poaceae > Triticum > Triticum aestivum. The sequence goes on from NC_057801.1 coordinate 769,745,186, forward strand.
ACATTGTCTGGTTCCTCTTGATGTTCACTAGCATCACCGTATTCAGGGGGCACATAGTTGTCATCGTACTCTTCTTCTTTGCCGTCTTCCATCATAACTCTTATTTCTCCGTGCCTCGTCCAAACATTATAGTGTGGCATGAAACCCTTGTAAAGCAGGTGGGTGTGAAGGATTTTCAGGTCAGAGTAAGACTTCGTATTCCCACATATAGGGCATGGACAACACATAAAACCATGCTGCTTGTTTGCCTCAGCCACTTCGAGAAAATTATGCACACCCTTAATGTACTCGGAGGTGTGTCTGTTATCGTACATCCATTGTCGGTTCATCTGCGTGCATTATATATAATTAAGTGTGTCAAAAATTACAGAACATCATGAATAGATAATTAAGTGACCAAATTAATAGAAGTTCATCATCACATCTAAACCAAAGTACATACATAGTTCTCATCTTCAAGCGAAAATCATTACATAACAACATAAAGCTCTGCAGAGCATCTAAATTAATTAAACCATACATTGAAACTATGTAAAACATTTCAATGCGAAAACAAATGCGATCATAATCGCCCCCAAGGTAACAACTGATCCAACGGCATAATGATACCAAGCCTCGGTATGAATGGCATATTTTCTAATTTTTCTAATCTTCAAGCGCATTGCATCCATCTTGATCTTGTGATCATTGACGACATCCGCAACATGCAACTCCAATATCATCTTCTCCTCCTCAATTTTTCTTATTTTTTCCTTCAAGAAATTGTTTTCTTCTTCAACTAAATTTAACCTCTCGACAATAGGGTCGGTTGGAATTTCCGGTTCAACAACCTCCTAGATAAATAAAATCTATGTCGCGTTGGTCGGCATAATTTTCGTAAACAATAAATGAACCAATAGTTATGAAAAGATAATATATACCACATCCGAATCATAGATAGGACGAGGGCCGACGGGGGCGGATACCAAAACCATCGCACTATATAAGATGCAATAATAAAAGTAAGAAAATAATACAAGTATCTATTTAAACATACAAGTAAGAATATTTTTCCTTTCAGAAAGAAGATAAGAACAAGAGGCTCACCACGGTGGTGCCGGCGATGAGATCGGCATGGGTGATCGACGACGGTGAAGACGGGGACAGGGCGTGACGGACCGTTAAACCTAGACAAATATTGAGGAAAATGGAGCTTGGAGGTCGAGCTTGGAGAGGAGAAAGCTTAAGTAGTGTGGCTCGGGCATTCCATCGAACACCTTGTGTGCATAGGAGGTGAACTAGAGCACCACCAAGCCCTCTCTCCCTCGGCAGCCAGAAAAAACAGAGTAGTGTGCTCTGCTCTTACGCGAGGGGGTATATATAGGCACCTCATTGGTCCCGGTTGATGGCATGAACCGGGACTAAAGGGCAGCCTTTGGACCCGGTTCAAGTCACCAACCGGGACCAATAGTGGTGGGCCAGGAGCGAGGCCCATTGGTCCCGGTTTGTCCCACCAACCGGGACCAAAAAGTCCAGACCAACCGGGACCAATGGCCCACGTGGCCCGGCCGGCCACCGGGGCTCACGAACCGGGTCCAATGCCACCATTGGTCCTGGTTCTGGACTGAACCGGGACTAATGAGCTGACCCGGTCTGAACCATTGCCCTCTTTTCTACTAGTGTATGGGTGTTGCAGAACTATAAAGACGAGGTTTGGGTGTTAAAGTATCAAATCAAATTGCCGTTTACAGAAGTAATGGGGCGGTTTGAAGGTTGAGATGGATCATTGTATGTGAACGTTGCTTTGGAGGATGGTCGCGTGTTTTTACTGGTTTGTGTGGCGAGTGGGTGTCACATTGACAGTGATGGCAAATTGGTGGACAATTTTCATGGTGGTGTCGGAAGCCTCTCTGAGTATGGATTTCGGCTCAAACGATCTCTTGTTCCGCACAGTTTCTTTACGGCAGTAGATGGTTCTCCTGTGAACACTTCACCTTTCATCTGATAGATGGTGTCTGAGTTCTAGGTGGTGTTTCTTAACTGGCTATTTGTCGCATCCTCTAGGCTACAATATCTTCGAATTGGATAAAGTATGAGCCGTATGGCTTCTTCTTTTTTACGTTGATGTATATCAAGTTGTGATCGGAAGCTCTGATTTATTTTCTGTTTGCATCATTACATGTTTTCAGTTGCATTATTTAGAATATCTCTTATTACTGCGCTTTACTTATATATGGAATGTTCGATCTTATGTTTGGGAAGCAAATCTTCTTGTACTACTGGGCACAAGAAATGTTTGTCCCATATTTTGTTCATATATGAAGCGAGCAGGACATCACCAGGTCAATGGCGTGACAAGTCTCCCCCGCCTATCACCCGCCTATAACTAAGCCGCTAAGAATTTTCGGCTCGAGTGAGTGCAACATTAGAGTTCGCTGCATGCATTATGTACCACGTACTGGAGCGTAGTGTACAGACAGTACATAAATACTCTCTCTCTGGCGGAAATACGTATGCATGGTGAGG